>NW_024608314.1:40000-57279 GCF_018296145.1 Oncorhynchus tshawytscha | reverse complement strand
GTGGAGTGTCTCCAGTAGTAATGGTAGTGACCGGTTATAGTAGTGGTAGTGTCTCCAGTAGTAATGGTAGTGACCGGTTATAGTAGTGGTGGTGTCTCCAGGAGTAATGGTAGTGACTGGTTATAGTTATAGTCGTGGTAGTGTCTACAGTAGTAATGGTAGTGACTGGTTATAGTTATAGTAGTGGTAGTGTCTACAGTAGTAATGGTAGTGACTGGTTATAGTTATAGTAGTGGTAGTGTCTCCAGTAGTAATGGTAGTGACTGGTTATAGTAGTGGTAGTGTCTACAGTAGTAATGGTAGTGACTGGTTATAGTTATAGTAGTGGTAGTGTCTACAGTAGTAATGGTAGTGACTGGTTATAGTTATAGTAGTGGTAGTGTCTACAGTAGTAATGGTAGTGACCGGTTATAGTAGTGGTAGTGTCTCCAGTAGTAATGGTAGTAACTGGTTATAGTAGTGGTAGTGTCTCCAGTAGTAATGGTAGTGACTGGTTATAGTTATAGTAGTGGTAGTGTCTACAGTAGTAATGGTAGTGACCGGTTATAGTAGTGGTAGTGTCTCCAGTAGTAATGGTAGTGACTGGTTATAGTAGTGGTAGTGTCTCCAGTAGTAATGGTAGTGACTGGTTATAGTAGTGGTAGTGTCTACAGTAGTAATGGTAGTGACCGGTTATAGTAGTGGTAGTGTCTCCAGTAGTAATGGTAGTGACCGGTTATAGTAGTGGTAGTGTCTCCAGTAGTAATGGTAGTGACCGGTTATAGTAGTGGTAGTGTCTCCAGTAGTAATGGTAGTGACTGGTTATAGTAGTGGTAGTGTCTCCAGTAGTAATGGTAGTGACCGGTTATAGTAGTGGTAGTGTCTACAGTAGTAATGGTAGTGACTGGTTATAGTAGTGGTAGTGTCTACAGTAGTAATAGTAGTGACCGGTTATAGTAGTGGTAGTGTCTCCAGTAGTAATGGTAGTGACCGGTTATAGTTATAGTAGTGGTAGTGTCTCCAGTAGTAATGGTAGTGACTGGTTATAGTAGTGGTAGTGTCTCCAGTAGTAATGGTAGTGACTGGTTATAGTAGTGGTAGTGTCTCCAGTAGTAATGGTAGTGACTGGTTATAGTAGTGGTAGTGTCTCCAGTAGTAATGGTAGTGACCGGTTATAGTAGTGGTAGTGTCTACAGTAGTAATGGTAGTGACTGGTTATAGTTATAGTAGTGGTAGTGTCTACAGTAGTAATGGTAGTGACTGGTTATAGTTATAGTAGTGGTAGTGTCTACAGTAGTAATGGTAGTGACTGGTTATAGTAGTGGTAGTGTCTCCAGTAGTAATGGTAGTGACTGGTTATAGTAGTGGTAGAGTCTCCAGTAGTAATGGTAGTGACCGGTTATAGTAGTGGTAGTGGTAGTGTCTACAGTAGTAATGGTAGTGACTGGTTATAGTAGTGGTAGTGTCTACAGTAGTAATGGTAATGACTGGTTATAGTAGTGGTAGTGTCTCCAGTAGTAATGGTAGTGACTGGTTATAGTAGTGGTAGTGTCTACAGTAGTAATGGTAGTGACCGGTTATAGTAGTGGTGGTGTCTCCAGTAGTAATGGTAGTGACCGGTTATAGTAGTGGTAGTATCTCCAGTAGTAATGGTAGTGACCGGTTATAGTAGTGGTAGTGTCTCCAGTAGTAATGGTAGTGACTGGTTATAGTAGTGGTAGTGTCTCCAGTAGTAATGGTAGTGACTGGTTATAGTAGTGGTAGTGTCTCCAGTAGTAATGGTAGTGACCGGTTATAGTAGTGGTAGTGTCTACAGTAGTAATGGTAGTGACTGGTTATAGTAGTGGTAGTGTCTCCAGTAGTAATGGTAGTGACCGGTTATAGTAGTGGTAGTGTCTACAGTAGTAATGGTAGTGACCGGTTATAGTAGTGGTAGTGTCTACAGTAGTAATGGTAGTGACTGGTTATAGTAGTGGTAGTGTCTCCAGTAGTAATGGTAGTGACCGGTTATAGTAGTGGTAGTGTCTCCAGTAGTAATGGTAGTGACTGGTTATAGTAGTGGTAGTGTCTCCAGTAGTAATGGTAGTGACCGGTTATAGTAGTGGTAGTGTCTACAGTAGTAATGGTAGTGACTGGTTATAGTAGTGGTAGTGTCTACAGTAGTAATGGTAGTGACTGGTTATAGTAGTGGTAGTGTCTACAGTAGTAATGGTAGTGACTGGTTATAGTTATAGTAGTGGTAGTGTCTACAGTAGTAATAGTAGTGACTGGTTATAGTACTGGTAGTGTCTACAGTAGTAATGGTAGTGACCGGTTATAGTAGTGGTGGTGTCTCCAGTAGTAATGGTAGTGACTGGTTATAGTTATAGTAGTGGTAGTGTCTCCAGTAGTAATGGTAGTGACTGGTTATAGTAGTGGTAGTGTCTACAGTAGTAATGGTAGTGACTGGTTATAGTTATAGTCGTGGTAGTGTCTACAGTAGTAATGGTAGTGACTGGTTATAGTTATAGTAGTGGTAGTGTCTCCAGTAGTAATGGTAGTGACTGGTTATAGTAGTGGTAGTGTCTACAGTAGTAATGGTAGTGACTGGTTATAGTTATAGTAGTGGTAGTGTCTACAGTAGTAATGGTAGTGACTGGTTATAGTTATAGTAGTGGTAGTGTCTACAGTAGTAATGGTAGTGACCGGTTATAGTAGTGGTAGTGTCTACAGCAGAAATGGTAGTGACCGGTTATAGTAGTGGTAGTGTCTACAGTAGTAATGGTAGTGACCGGTTATAGTAGTGGTAGTGTCTACAGTAGTAATGGTAGTGACTGGTTATAGTAGTGGTAGTGTCTACAGTAGTAATGGTAGTGACCGGTTATAGTAGTGGTGGTGTCTCCAGTAGTCATGGTAGTGACCGGTTATAGTAGTGGTAATGTCTCCAGTAGTAATGGTAGTGACCGGTTATAGTAGTGGTAGTGTCTCCAGTAGTAATGGTAGTGACTGGTTATAGTTATAGTAGTGGTAGTGTCTCCAGTAGTAATGGTAGTGACTGGTTATATTAGTGGTAGTGTCTACAGTAGTAATGGTAGTGACTGGTTATAGTAGTGGTAGTGTCTCCAGTAGTAATGGTAGTGACTGGTTATAGTAGTGGTAGTGTCTACAGTAGTAATGGTAGTGACCGGTTATAGTAGTGGAGTGTCTCCAGTAGTAATGGTAGTGACCGGTTATAGTAGTGGTAGTGTCTCCAGTAGTAATGGTAGTGACCGGTTATAGTAGTGGTGGTGTCTCCAGTAGTAATGGTAGTGACTGGTTATAGTTATAGTCGTGGTAGTGTCTACAGTAGTAATGGTAGTGACTGGTTATAGTTATAGTAGTGGTAGTGTCTACAGTAGTAATGGTAGTGACTGGTTATAGTTATAGTAGTGGTAGTGTCTCCAGTAGTAATGGTAGTGACTGGTTATAGTAGTGGTAGTGTCTACAGTAGTAATGGTAGTGACTGGTTATAGTTATAGTAGTGGTAGTGTCTACAGTAGTAATGGTAGTGACTGGTTATAGTTATAGTAGTGGTAGTGTCTACAGTAGTAATGGTAGTGACCGGTTATAGTAGTGGTAGTGTCTCCAGTAGTAATGGTAGTAACTGGTTATAGTAGTGGTAGTGTCTCCAGTAGTAATGGTAGTGACTGGTTATAGTTATAGTAGTGGTAGTGTCTACAGTAGTAATGGTAGTGACTGGTTATAGTAGTGGTAGTGTCTCCAGTAGTAATGGTAGTGACTGGTTATAGTAGTGGTAGTGTCTCCAGTAGTAATGGTAGTGACTGGTTATAGTAGTGGTAGTGTCTACAGTAGTAATGGTAGTGACCGGTTATAGTAGTGGTGGTGTCTCCAGTAGTAATGGTAGTGACCGGTTATAGTAGTGGTAGTGTCTCCAGTAGTAATGGTAGTGACCGGTTATAGTAGTGGTAGTGTCTCCAGTAGTAATGGTAGTGACTGGTTATAGTAGTGGTAGTGTCTCCAGTAGTAATGGTAGTGACCGGTTATAGTAGTGGTAGTGTCTACAGTAGTAATGGTAGTGACTGGTTATAGTAGTGGTAGTGTCTCCAGTAGTAATGGTAGTGACCGGTTATAGTAGTGGTAGTGTCTCCAGTAGTAATGGTAGTGACTGGTTATAGTTATAGTAGTGGTAGTGTCTCCAGTAGTAATGGTAGTGACTGATGATAGTAGTGGTAGTGTCTCCAGTAGTAATGGTAGTGACTGGTTATAGTAGTGGTAGTGTCTCCAGTAGTAATGGTAGTGACTGGTTATAGTAGTGGTAGTGTCTCCAGTAGTAATGGTAGTGACCGGTTATAGTAGTGGTAGTGTCTACAGTAGTAATGGTAGTGACTGGTTATAGTTATAGTAGTGGTAGTGTCTACAGTAGTAATGGTAGTGACTGGTTATAGTTATAGTAGTGGTAGTGTCTACAGTAGTAATGGTAGTGACCGGTTATAGTAGTGGTAGTGTCTCCAGTAGTAATGGTAGTGACTGGTTATAGTAGTGGTAGAGTCTCCAGTAGTAATGGTAGTGACCGGTTATAGTAGTGGTAGTGGTAGTGTCTACAGTAGTAATGGTAGTGACTGGTTATAGTAGTGGTAGTGTCTACAGTAGTAATGGTAATGACTGGTTATAGTAGTGGTAGTGTCTCCAGTAGTAATGGTAGTGACCGGTTATAGTAGTGGTAGTGTCTACAGTAGTAATGGTAGTGACTGGTTATAGTTATAGTAGTGGTAGTGTCTACAGTAGTAATGGTAGTGACTGGTTATAGTAGTGGTAGTATCTCCAGTAGTAATGGTAGTGACCGGTTATAGTAGTGGTAGTGTCTCCAGTAGTAATGGTAGTGACTGGTTATAGTAGTGGTAGTGTCTCCAGTAGTAATGGTAGTGACTGGTTATAGTAGTGGTAGTGTCTCCAGTAGTAATGGTAGTGACCGGTTATAGTAGTGGTAGTGTCTACAGTAGTAATGGTAGTGACTGGTTATAGTAGTGGTAGTGTCTCCAGTAGTAATGGTAGTGACCGGTTATAGTAGTGGTAGTGTCTACAGTAGTAATGGTAGTGACTGGTTATAGTAGTGGTAGTGTCTCCAGTAGTAATGGTAGTGACTGGTTATAGTAGTGGTAGTGTCTCCAGTAGTAATGGTAGTGACCGGTTATAGTAGTGGTAGTGTCTCCAGTAGTAATGGTAGTGACTGGTTATAGTAGTGGTAGTGTCTCCAGTAGTAATGGTAGTGACCGGTTATAGTAGTGGTAGTGTCTACAGTAGTAATGGTAGTGACTGGTTATAGTAGTGGTAGTGTCTACAGTAGTAATGGTAGTGACTGGTTATAGTAGTGGTAGTGTCTACAGTAGTAATGGTAGTGACTGGTTATAGTTATAGTAGTGGTAGTGTCTACAGTAGTAATAGTAGTGACCGGTTATAGTACTGGTAGTGTCTACAGTAGTAATGGTAGTGACCGGTTATAGTAGTGGTGGTGTCTCCAGTAGTAATGGTAGTGACTGGTTATAGTTATAGTAGTGGTAGTGTCTCCAGTAGTAATGGTAGTGACTGGTTATAGTAGTGGTAGTGTCTACAGTAGTAATGGTAGTGACTGGTTATAGTTATAGTCGTGGTAGTGTCTACAGTAGTAATGGTAGTGACTGGTTATAGTTATAGTAGTGGTAGTGTCTCCAGTAGTAATGGTAGTGACTGGTTATAGTAGTGGTAGTGTCTACAGTAGTAATGGTAGTGACTGGTTATAGTTATAGTAGTGGTAGTGTCTACAGTAGTAATGGTAGTGACTGGTTATAGTTATAGTAGTGGTAGTGTCTACAGTAGTAATGGTAGTGACTGGTTATAGTAGTGGTAGTATCTCCAGTAGTAATGGTAGTGACCGGTTATAGTAGTGGTAGTGTCTCCAGTAGTAATGGTAGTGACTGGTTATAGTAGTGGTAGTGTCTCCAGTAGTAATGGTAGTGACTGGTTATAGTAGTGGTAGTGTCTACAGTAGAAATGGTAGTGACCGGTTATAGTAGTGGTAGTGTCTACAGTAGTAATGGTAGTGACCGGTTATAGTAGTGGTAGTGTCTACAGTAGTAATGGTAGTGACTGGTTATAGTAGTGGTAGTGTCTACAGTAGTAATGGTAGTGACCGGTTATAGTAGTGGTGGTGTCTCCAGTAGTCATGGTAGTGACCGGTTATAGTGGTGGTAATGTCTCCAGTAGTAATGGTAGTGACTGGTTATAGTAGTGGTAGTGTCTCCAGTAGTAATGGTAGTGACTGGTTATAGTTATAGTAGTGGTAGTGTCTCCAGTAGTAATGGTAGTGACTGGTTATAGTAGTGGTAGTGTCTACAGTAGTAATGGTAGTGACCGGTTATAGTAGTGGTAGTGTCTCCAGTAGTAATGGTAGTGACTGGTTATAGTAGTGGTAGTGTCTCCAGTAGTAATGGTAGTGACCGGTTATAGTAGTGGTGGTGTCTCCAGTAGTAATGGTAGTGACTGGTTATAGTAGTGGTAGTGTCTCCAGTAGTAATGGTAGTGACTGGTTATAGTTATAGTAGTGGTAGTGTCTACAGTAGTAATGGTAGTGACTGGTTATAGTTATAGTAGTGGTAGTGTCTCCAGTAGTAATGGTAGTGACTGGTTATAGTAGTGGTAGTGTCTACAGTAGTAATGGTAGTGACTGGTTATAGTTATAGTAGTGGTAGTGTCTACAGTAGTAATGGTAGTGACTGGTTATAGTTATAGTAGTGGTAGTGTCTACAGTAGTAATGGTAGTGACTGGTTATAGTAGTGGTAGTGACTGGTTATAGTAGTGGTAGTGTCTACAGTAGTAATGGTAGTGACTGGTTATAGTTATAGTAGTGGTAGTGTCTACAGTAGTAATGGTAGTGACTGGTTATAGTAGTGGTAGTGTCTACAGTAGTAATGGTAGTGACTGGTTATAGTAGTGGTAGTGTCTCCAGTAGTAATGGTAGTGACTTGTTATAGTAGTGGTAGTGTCTACAGTAGTAATGGTAGTGACCGGTTATAGTAGTGGTGGTGTCTCCAGTAGTAATGGTAGTGACCGGTTATAGTAGTGGTAGTGTCTCCAGTAGTAATGGTAGTGACTGGTTATAGTAGTGGTAGTGTCTCCAGTAGTAATGGTAGTGACCGGTTATAGTAGTGGTAGTGTCTACAGTAGTAATGGTAGTGACTGGTTATAGTTATAGTAGTGGTAGTGTCTCCAGTAGTAATGGTAGTGACTGATGATAGTAGTGGTAGTGTCTCCAGTAGTAATGGTAGTGACCGGTTATAGTTATAGTAGTGGTAGTGTCTCCAGTAGTAATGGTAGTGACTGGTTATAGTAGTGGTAGTGTCTCCAGTAGTAATGGTAGTGACTGATGATAGTAGTGGTAGTGTCTCCAGTAGTAATGGTAGTGACTGGTTATAGTAGTGGTAGTGTCTCCAGTAGTAATGATAGTGACCGGTTATAGTAGTGGTAGTGTCTCCAGTAGTAATGGTAGTGACTGGTTATAGTAGTGGTAGTGTCTACAGTAGTAATGGTAGTGACTGGTTATAGTAGTGGTAGTGTCTACAGTAGTAATGGTAGTGACTGGTTATAGTAGTGGTAGAGTCTCCAGTAGTAATGGTAGTGACCGGTTATAGTAGTGGTAGTGGTAGTGTCTACAGTAGTAATGGTAGTGACTGGTTATAGTAGTGGTAGAGTCTCCAGTAGTAATGGTAGTGACTGGTTATAGTAGTGGTAGTGTCTACAGTAGTAATGGTAATGACTGGTTATAGTAGTGGTAGTGTCTCCAGTAGTAATGGTAGTGACTGGTTATAGTAGTGGTAGTGTCTCCAGTAGTAATGGTAGTGACCGGTTATAGTAGTGGTAGTGTCTACAGTAGTAATGGTAGTGACCGGTTATAGTAGTGGTAGTGTCTCCAGTAGTAATGGTAGTGACTGGTTATAGTAGTGGTAGTGTCTACAGTAGTAATGGTAGTGACTGGTTATAGTTATAGTAGTGGTAGTGGTAGTGTCTCCAGTAGTAATGGTAGTGACCGGTTATAGTAGTGGTAGTGTCTCCAGTAGTAATGGTAGTGACTGGTTATAGTAGTGGTAGTGTCTACAGTAGTAATGGTAGTGACTGGTTATAGTAGTGGTAGTGTCTACAGTAGTAATGGTAGTGACCGGTTATAGTAGTGGTAGTGTCTACAGTAGTAATGGTAGTGACTGGTTATAGTAGTGGTAGTGTCTACAGTAGTAATGGTAGTGACTGGTTATAGTTATAGTAGTGGTAGTGTCTCCAGTAGTAATGGTAGTGACCGGTTATAGTAGTGGTAGTGTCTACAGTAGTAATGGTAGTGACTGGTTATAGTTATAGTAGTGGTAGTGTCTCCAGTAGTAATGGTAGTGACTGGTTATAGTAGTGGTAGTGTCTACAGTAGTAATGGTAGTGACTGGTTATAGTTATAGTAGTGGTAGTGTCTACAGTAGTAATGGTAGTGACTGGTTATAGTTATAGTAGTGGTAGTGTCTACAGTAGTAATGGTAGTGACTGGTTATAGTTATAGTCGTGGTAGTGTCTACAGTAGTAATGGTAGTGGCTGGTTATAGTTATAGTAGTGGTAGTGTCTACAGTAGTAATGGTAGTGACTGGTTATAGTTATAGTAGTGGTAGTGTCTACAGTAGTAATGGTAGTGACTGGTTATAGTAGTGGTAGTGTCTACAGTAGTAATGGTAGTGACTGGTTATAGTAGTGGTAGTGTCTACAGTAGTAATGGTAGTGACTGGTTATAGTAGTGGTAGTGACTGGTTATAGTAGTGGTAGTGTCTACAGTAGTAATGGTAGTGACTGGTTATAGTAGTGGTAGTGTCTACAGTAGTAATGGTAGTGACTGGTTATAGTAGTGGTAGTGTCTACAGTAGTAATGGTAGTGACTGGTTATAGTAGTGGTAGTGTCTACAGTAGTAATGGTAGTGACTGGTTATAGTAGTGGTAGTGGTAGTGTCTCCAGTAGTAATGGTAGTGACCGGTTATAGTAGTGGTAGTGTCTCCAGTAGTAATGGTAGTGGCTGGTTATAGTTATAGTAGTGGTAGTGTCTACAGTAGTAATGGTAGTGACTGGTTATAGTTATAGTAGTGGTAGTGTCTCCAGTAGTAATGGTAGTGACTGGTTATAGTTATAGTAGTGGTAGTGTCTCCAGTAGTAATGGTAGTGACTGGTTATAGTTATAGTCGTGGTAGTGTCTACAGTAGTAATGGTAGTGACTGGTTATAGTTATAGTCGTGGTAGTGTCTACAGTAGTAATGGTAGTGGCTGGTTATAGTTATAGTCGTGGTAGTGTCTACAGATGTTGAATGGTCCCATGAATACTTTATCATTTTGATCTGGCAACAACGCATGGATCGTTCAAAGGAAATAAAATCTGACGTTACAGTCATTATACGCTGTAATTTTGTCGTAGTGGGGCATGAAACAACAAGCAAAACAACATCATCAGGAAGATGACTCAACAGAGGGTGTGACCTGACCCCATTACCCAGTCTGACGAGGACAGGTCCAACTGCCCCAAATGGCAACCTTTTTCCTACATAGTGCACTGCTATCATTAACCCCTTTTTAAAATAGGAAATTAACGTGAAGGCTGCTGAGGTTGCCGAGGCTGGTGAGTCTGGGGTTGTTGCTGAGGCTGGGGTTGTTGCTGAGTCTGGGGTTGTTGCTGAGGCTGGGGTTGTTGCTGAGGCTGGGGTTGTTGCTGAGGCTGGGGTTGTTGCTGAGGCTGGGGAGGTTGCTGAGGCTGGGGAGGTTGCTGAGGCTGAGGGGGTTGCTGAGGCTGAGGAGGTTGCAGAGGCTGAGGAGGTTGCAGAGGCTGAGGAGGTTGCAGAGGCTGAGGAGGTTGCTGTGGCTGAGGAGGTTGCTGTGGCTGGGGAGGTTGCTGTGGCTGGGGAGGTTGCTGTGGCTGGGGAGGTTGCTGTGGCTGGGGAGAATGCTGTGGCTGGGGAGAATGCTGTGGCTGGGGAGGTTGCTGAGGCTGGGGAGGTTGCTGAGGCTGGGGAGGTTGCTGAGGCTGGTGAGGTTGCTGAGGCTGGGGAGATTGCTGAGATTGCTGAGGCTGGGGAGGCTGGGGAGGTTGCTGAGGCTGGGGGGGGGTTGCTGAGGCAGCATGAACTGTGGCCTTTGTTATAAAGCATCAGCTGTCAGAGCAGCGTACCGATCACTGCACCTGCACACAGCCAATCTGTAAATAGCCCACCCAACTACCTCATCCCCATATTGTTTTTGTTTTTTTGCTCCTTTGTACCCCAGTATCTCTACTTGCACATTCATCTTCTGCACATCTATCACTCCAGTGTTAATTGCTACATTGTAATTATTTCGTCACTATAGCCTATTTCTTGCCTTACCTCCCCAATCTTACTTCATTTGCACACATTGTATATAGATTTTTCTATTGTTTTATTGACTGTACATTTGTTTATTCCATGTGTAACTCTGTGTTTGTGTCGCACTGCTTTGCTTTATCTTGGCCAGGTCGCAGTTGGAAATGAGAACTTGTTCTCAACTGGCCTACCTGTTTAAATAAAGGTGAAATATAAGTAAAATAAAAAATGTTAGCTAACTTTTTGTCACCCTAAACTCAGACAAACAGCTGTAACTTTTAATTGGTAGAAGATATTTCAGTTCTGAGTTTTGATTTGAAAAGTGGAGAAGTAAAGGTTTCATACGCGCTACGTTTTTGTCTGACTGGTTGGGCGTGTGGTCAAAACAGCAGTTGTTTGGAAAACGTTAATGCAGTTACTAAAACGGCTGTACCGATAGATCTGTAGAATATATTTTTGTTCCACAAAACAGATTTGAATTGCAGAGAAGTAGATGAAGATGTCATACCTTGTAACTTTTTGTCTAACATGTTGGGGAAATGGTGTAAATTTCAGATGTTTATAAAAACGTACCGAAAATACCTGTCACTTTTTTTCATTTTTTTTTCAGAATGAGGTATTTTTGTTCAAATACCAGATTTGAATAGCAGAGAAGTAGATGAAGATTTCATGTGTTTTAACTTTTTGTCTAAGTTGTTGGAAAAGGGGTCAAAGTAGCTGATTTGTGTCAAAAGTTACATTGTTGCATTTATAGTGAATGGAATGTTGGAAGTGATGATGTCACAATGGGGCCTTTTAGAATCTTGAGGAAATGCCATGAAAGTGAATGGCATGAGAGTGAATGGCATGAAAGTGAATGGCATGAGAGTGAATGGCATGAAAGTGAATGCCATGAAAGTGAATGGCATGAGAGTGAATGGCATGAAAGTGAAAAAGTTTAATAGTTTAAAAAGTATAAAAGATATCAACATCTTATATACGAGCACATTATTCCAGACTGATCAGCATGTTTTAAAGTTTGAAAGACGTTTCTAGCTTAAACGGTGTAGGAGGAGTAGCGCTCCAAGTAATAACAATAAGAGGTATGACGAAGATTTTTGAATGGTCCCATGAATACTTTATCATTTTGATCTGGCAACAACGCATGGATCGTTCAAAGGAAATAAAATCCGACGTTACAGTCATTATACGCTGTAATTGTGTCGTAGTGGGGCATGAAACAACAAGCAAAACAACATCATCAGGAAGATGACTCAACAGAGGGTGTGACCTGACCCCATTACCCAGTCTGACGAGGACAGGTCCAACTGCCCCAAATGGCAACCTTTTTCCTACATAGTGCACTGCTATCATTAACCCCTTTTTAAAATAGGAAATTAACGTGAAGGCTGCTGAGGTTGCTGAGACTGGTGAGGCTGGGGGGGTTGCTGAGGCTGAGGAGGTTGCAGAGGCTGAGGAGGTTGCTGTGGCTGAGGAGGTTGCTGTGGCTGGGGGGGTTGCTGAGCCTGGGGTGGTTGCTGTGGCTGGTGAGACTGCTGAGACTGGGGAGGTTGCTGAGGCTGGGGAGGTTGCTGAGACTGGGGTGGTGGCTGAGGCTGGCGAGGTTGCTGAGGCTGGGGAGATTGCTGAGGCTGGGGAGGTTGCTGAAACTGGGGGGTTGCTGAGGCTGGGGTGGTGGCTGAGGCTGGGTGGTGGCTGAGGCTGGGGAGGTTGCTGAGGCTGGGGTGGTGGCTGAGACTGAGGCTGGGGAGGTGGCTGAGGCTGGGGAGGTTGCTGAGGCTGGGGTGGTGGCTGAGGCTGGGGTGGTGGCTGAGGTTGGGGTGGTTGCTGAGGCTGGGGTGCTTGCTGAGACTGGGGAGGTTGCTGAGACTGGGGAGGTTGCTGAGGCTGGGGAGGTTGCTGAGGCTGGGGAGGTTGCTGAGGCTGGGGCGGTTGCTGAGGCTGGGATGCTTGCTGAGACTGGGGAGGTTGCTGAGGCTGGGGAGGTTGCTGAGGCTGGGGAGGTTGCTGAGACTGGGGAGGTTGCTGAGGCTGGGGAGGTTGCTGAGGCTGGGGAGGTTGCTGAGGCTGGGGTGCTTGCTGAGACTGGGGAGGTTGCTGAGACTGGGGAGGTTGCTGAGGCTGGGGAGGTTGCTGAGGCTGGGGTGATTGCCGAGGCTGAGGAGGTTGCTGAGGCTGGGGAGGTTGCTGAGGCTGGGGGTTGCTGAGGCTGGGGTGGTGGCTGAGGCTGGGTGGTGGCTGAGGCTGGGGAGGTTGCTGAGGCTGGGGTGGTGGCTGAGGCTGGGGAGGTTGCTGAGGCTGGGGAGGTTGCTGAGGCTGGGGTGGTGGCTGAGGCTGGGGTGGTGGCTGAGGCTGGGGAGGTTGCTGAGGCTGGGGAGGTGCTGAGGCTGGGGAGGTTGCTGAGGCTGGGGCGGTTGCTGAGGCTGGCGAGATTGCTGAGGCTGAAACTGGGGAGGTTGCTGAGGCTGGTGAGGCTGCTGAGTCTGGTGAGGCTGCTGAGTCTGGGGCGGTTGCTGAGGCTGGGGTGGTTGCTGAGGCTGGCGAGGTTGCTGAGGCTGGGGAGATTGCTGAGGCTGGGGAGGTTGCTGAAACTGGGGGATTGCTGAGGCTGGGGTGGTGGCTGAGGCTGGGTGGTGGCTGAGGCTGGGGAGGTTGCTGAGGCTGGGGTGGTGGCTGAGGCTGAGGCTGGGGAGGTGGCTGAGGCTGGGGAGGTTGCTGAGGCTGGGGTGGTGGCTGAGGCTGGGGTGGTGGCTGAGGTTGGGGTGGTGGCTGAGGCTGGGGTGCTTGCTGAGACTGGGGAGGTTGCTGAGGCTGGGGAGGTTGCTGAGGCTGGGGAGGTTGCTGAGGCTGGGGTGCTTGCTGAGACTGGGGAGGTTGCTGAGACTGGGGAGGTTGCTGAGGCTGGGGAGGTTGCTGAGGCTGGGGAGGTTGCTGAGGCTGAGACTGGGGTGGTGGCTGAGGCTGGGTGGTGGCTGAGGCTGGGGAGGTTGCTGAGGCTGGGGTGGTGGCTGAGGCTGGGGAGGTTGCTGAGGCTGGGGAGGTTGCTGAGGCTGAGGCTGGGGTGGTTGCTGAGGCTGGGGTGGTGGCTGAGGCTGGGGTGGTAGCTGAGACTGGGGTGGTAGCTGAGGCTGGGGTGGTGTCTGAGGCTGGGGTGGTGGCTGAGGCTGGGGTGGTGGCTGAGGCTGGGGTGGTGGCTGAGGCTGGGGTGGTGGCTGAGGCTGGGGAGGTGGCTGAGGCTGGGGTGGTGGCTGAGGCTGGGGAGGTTGCTGAGGCTGGGGAGATGGCTGAGGAGGTTGCTGAGGCTGGGGAGTTGGCTGAGGAGGTTGCTGAGGCTGGGGAGGTTGCAGAGGCTGGGGAGGTTGCAGAGGCTGGGGAGGTTGCTGAGGCTGGGGTGGTGGCTGAGGCTGGGGTGGTGGCTGAGGAGGTTGCTGAGGCTGGGGAGGTTGCAGAGGCTGGGGAGGTTGCAGAGGCTGGGGAGGTTGCAGAGGCTGGGGAGGTTGCTGAGGCTGGGGTGGTGGCTGAGGCTGGGGTGGTGGCTGAGGCTGGGGAGGTTGCTGAGGCTGGGGTGGTGGCTGAGGCAGCCTGAACAAGGGCCGATGTTATAAACACACAGACAGAGAAACACATGACGGAGACATTGGAAATGCAGAGACTCCAGGAAGTGGTCCTAAATGTGCACTTTCTAGGGATTAGGGCTAAGGTCCTATCCAGGGCGAAGCCTTGCAGGCCAACAGTCAAGTCAATGAGTAAGTACAGCTTAAGGAACACGCTGACAAATCAATTCATGTTGTGGATGTGTTTTGTGCCAGCAGTCGGGGTGGTCAGTTAGGGGAGGCTAACTGGATGTTAGGACGCACGCACGCACACACACACACACACACACACACACACACACACACACACACACACACACACACACACACACACACACACACACACACACACACACACACACACACACACTACAGCTCCTCCTATGACGTAATACAGTACAATATGTCTTCAAGGGCAAGTCGTCCCTCAGCACACAACATGACATCTAACCCCCTGTGGTCCTCACCATCCAACAGTAAAGCATGTAAACAATGTTTGTGTTCCAAATGACATCAGCTCCTCTATTGAACTGAATGATTGTGTTTCAAATAACATCAGCTCCTCTATTGAACTGAATGCCTGTGTTCCAAATGACATCAGCTCCTCTATTGAACTGAATGAATGTGTTCCAAATGACATCAGCTCCTCTATTGAACTGAATGATTGTGTTCCAAATGACATCAGCTCCTCTATTGAACTGAATGATTGTGTTCCAAATGACACCAGCTCCTCTATTGAACTGAATGATTGTGTTCCAAATGACACCAGCTCCTCTATTGAACTGAATGATTGTGTTCCAAATGACACCAGCTCCTCTATTGAACTGAATGATTGTGTTCCAAATGACACCAGCTCCTCTATTGAACTGAATGATTGTGTTCCAAATGACACCAGCTCCTCTATTGAACTGAATGATTGTGTTCCAAATGACACCAGCTCCTCTATTGAACTGAATGATTGTGTTCCAAATGACATCAGCTCCTCTATTGAACTGCATGATTGTGTTCCAAATGACATCAGCTCCTCTATTGAACTGGATTTAGAAACCTCTCTATTCTGTCTTCCAAGATGAATCCTCCACACTAATGAAAATATGAAAATAACTCTCTCTTCCACCTCCCCCTCTCTTTCTCTCGCATTCTCTCTCTCTGTCTCTGTCTGTCCCCTCTCCCCCCCGCTACCCCCCATCTCTCTCTTCTCTCTTTCCTGCATCTCTGCCCCCCCCACCCCCCCACCCCACCCCTCTCTCCCCACCCCCCTCTCTGACGGGGTGGTAACATAGAAACAAACAGTAAATATGCTCCTCTATTTGATCAGTTCCACATTCATCGGCTCTTATCCTCTCTTCCAAGATGAATCCTCCACGCTGATGAAACCTCTATCCTCTCTATCCTCTCTATCCTCTCTATCCTCTCTTCCAAGATGAATCCTCCACACTGATGAAACCTCTATCCTCTCTATCCTCTCTTCCAAGATGAATCCTCCACACTGATGAAACCTCTCTATCCTCTCTATCCTCTCTTCCAAGATGAATCCTCCACACTGATGAAACCTCTCTATCCTCTCTATCCTCTCTTCCAAGATGAATCCTCCACACTGATGAAACCTCTCTATCCTCTCTATCCTCTCTTCCAAGATGAATCCTCCACACTGATGAAACCTCTCTATCCTCTCTATCCTCTCTATCCTCTCTTCCAAGATGAATCCTCCACACTGATGAAACCTCTCTATCCTCTCTATCCTCTCTATCCTCTCTTCCAAGATGAATCCTCCACACTGATGAAACCTCTCTATCCTCTCTATCCTCTCTATCCTCTCTATCCTCTCTATCCTCTCTTCCAAGATGAATCCTCCACACTGATGAAACCTCTCTATCCTCTCTATCCTCTCTTCCAAGATGAATCCTCCACACTGATGAAACCTCTCTATCCTCTCTATCCTCTCTTCCAAGATGAATCCTCCACACTGATGAAACCTCTCTATCCTCTCTATCCTCTCTTCCAAGATGAATCCTCCACACTGATGAAACCTCTCTATCCTCTCTATCCTCTCTTCCAAGATGAATCCTCCACACTGATGAAACCTCTATCCTCTCTATCCTCTCTTCCAAGATGAATCCTCCAAGCTGATGAAACCTCTCTATCCTCTCTTCCAAGATGAATCCTCCAAGCTGATGAAACCTCTCTATCCTCTCTTCCAAGATGAATCCTCCAAGCTGATGAAACCTCTATCCTCTCTATCCTCTCTATCCTCTCTTCCAAGATGAATCCTCCACACTGATGAAACCTCTATCCTCTCTATCCTCTCTTCCAAGATGAATCCTCCAAGCTGATGAAACCTCTATCCTCTCTATCCTCTCTATCCTCTCTTCCAAGATGAATCCTCCAAGCTGATGAAACCTCTATCCTCTCTAACCTCTCTTCCAAGATGAATCCTCCAAGCTGATGAAATCTCTCTAACCTCTCTTCCAAGATGAATCCTCCAAATGGATAAAGTATGAAAACAATGTCCACAATATCCAGATACAGTTTATAATAAATGGTGAAACGGTAAAACACTTAATAATCTGTTTACCAGAATAGTGTCTGTCTGTCTGTCTGTCTCCACAATACTTTCTATTGATCTAGAAGAGGAACCAGAACATCTGCTAAAAGACTATGTCTTTATGCTTAACAAGGAGTCTTTGTGAGTATTGCTTCAAACAAAGCTGAATAAAATCAAATCAAATGTATTTGTCATATACACATACATACACATACTGCTTGTGCTTCTAGTTCCAACAATGCAGTAATAACCAACGAGTAATCTAACTTAACAATTCCAAAACTACTACCTTATACACACAAGTGTAAAGGGATAAAGAATATGCACATAAAGATATATGAATGAGTGATGGTACAGAACGGCATAGGCAAGATGCAGTAGATGGTATCGAGTACAGTATATACATATGAGATGAGTAATGTAGGGTATGTAAACAAAGTGGCATAGTTTAAAGTGGCTAGTGATATATGTATTACATAAAGATGCAGCAGATGATATAGAGTACAGTATATACATATACATATGAGATGAGTAATGTAGGGTATGTAAACATTATATTAAGTAGCATTGTTTAAAGTGGCTATTTTACAGAGTGAATCCAGATGGAGATTGTTACATTTCAAATCCCATGTTAAGGAGGGCTACATGAAAAACAACAAATCGATCCAAAACCCATTTAAAAAGACCCCAAGTCTCCTGACATGATGTACAACTTGACATGACCGTACACCTCTCCATTAACACTATAGAAACAGTAACCAGTAACCAGGAGGTACTGAACCCCCTCAGTGTGGTCAC
>NW_024608314.1:0-25000 GCF_018296145.1 Oncorhynchus tshawytscha | reverse complement strand
GTGTACAGATATATATCAGTAGGTAACTACAGTAATGTGTACAGATATATATCAGTAGGTAACTACAGTAATGTGTACAGATATATATCAGTAGGTAACTACAGTAATGTGTACAGATATATATCAGTAGGTAACTACAGTAATGTGTACAGATATATATCAGTAGGTAACTACAGTAATGTGTACAGATATATATCAGTAGGTAACTAGTAATGTGTACAGATATATATCAGTAGGTAACTACAGTAATGTGTGCAGATAGATATCAGTAGGTAACTACAGTAATGTGTACAGATATATATCAGTAGGTAACTACAGTAATGTGTACAGATAGATATCAGTAGGTAACTACAGTAATGTGTACAGATATATATCAGTGGGTAACTACTAGACTACAGTAATGTGTACAGATATATATCAGTAGGTAACTACAGTAATGTGTACAGATAGATATCAGTAGGTAACTACAGTAATGTGTACAGATATATATCAGTAGGTAACTACTAGACTACAGTAATGTGTACAGATAGATATCAGTAGGTAACTACAGTAATGTGTACAGATATATATCAGTAGGTAACTACAGTAATGTGTACAGATATATATCAGTAGGTAACTACTAGACTACAGTAATGTGTACAGATATATATCAGTAGGTAACTACTAGACTACAGTAATGTGTACAGATATATATCAGTAGGTAACTACAGTAATGTGTACAGATATATATCAGTAGGTAACTACTAGACTACAGTAATGTGTACAGATATATATCAGTAGGTAACTACAGTAATGTGTACAGATAGATATCAGTAGGTAACTACAGTAATGTGTACAGATAGATATCAGTAGGTAACTACTAGACTACAGTAATGTGTACAGATATATATCAGTAGGTAACTACAGTAAAGTGTACAGATATATATCAGTAGGTAACTACAGTAATGTGTGCAGATAGATATCAGTAGGTAACTACAGTAATGTGTACAGATATATATCAGTAGGTAACTACAGTAATGTGTACAGATATATATCAGTAGGTAACTACTAGACTACAGTAATGTGTACAGATATATATCAGTAGGTAACTACTAGACTACAGTAATGTGTACAGATATATATCAGTAGGTAACTACTAGACTACAGTAATGTGTACAGATATATATCAGTAGGTAACTACAGTAATGTGTACAGATAGATATCAGTAGGTAACTACAGTAATGTGTACAGATATATATCAGTAGGTAACTACAGTAATGTGTACAGATATATATCAGTAGGTAACTACAGTAATGTGTACAGATAGATATCAGTAGGTAACTACAGTAATGTGTACAGATAGATATCAGTAGGTAACTACAGTAATGTGTACAGATATATATCAGTAGGTAACTACTAGACTACAGTAATGTGTGCAGATAGATATCAGTAGGTAACTACTAGACTACAGTAATGTGTACAGATAGATATCAGTAGGTAACTACTAGACTACAGTAATGTGTACAGATATATATCAGTAGGTAACTACTAGACTACAGTAATGTGTACAGATATATATCAGTAGGTAACTACTAGACTACAGTAATGTGTACAGATATATATCAGTAGGTAACTACTAGACTACAGTAATGTGTACAGATATATATCAGTAGGTAACTACAGTAATGTGTACAGATATATATCAGTAGGTAACTACTAGACTACAGTAATGTGTACAGATATATATCAGTAGGTAACTACTAGACTACAGTAATGTGTACAGATATATATCAGTAGGTAACTACTAGACTACAGTAATGTGTACAGATATATATCAGTAGGTAACTACTAGACTACAGTAATGTGTACAGATATATATCAGTAGGTAACTACTAGACTACAGTAATGTGTACAGATAGATATCAGTAGGTAACTACTAGACTACAGTAATGTGTACAGATATATATCAGTAGGTAACTACAGTAATGTGTACAGATAGATATCAGTAGGTAACTACAGTAATGTGTACAGATATATATCAGTAGGTAACTACAGTAATGTGTACAGATAGATATCAGTAGGTAACTACAGAATGTGTGCAGATAGATATCAGTAGGTAACTACTAGACTACAGTAATGTGTACAGATATATATCAGTAGGTAACTACAGTAATGTGTACAGATAGATATCAGTAGGTAACTACAGTAATGTGTACAGATATATATCAGTAGGTAACTACAGTAATGTGTACAGATATATATCAGTAGGTAACTACAGTAATGTGTACAGATAGATATCAGTAGGTAACTACAGTAATGTGTACAGATATATATCAGTAGGTAACTACAGTAATGTGTACAGATATATATCAGTAGGTAACTACAGTAATGTGTACAGATATATATCAGTAGGTAACTACAGTAATGTGTACAGATAGATATCAGTAGGTAACTACAGTAATGTGTACAGATATATATCAGTAGGTAACTACAGTAATGTGTACAGATATATATCAGTAGGTAACTACAGTAATGTGTACAGATATATATCAGTAGGTAACTACAGTAATGTGTACAGATATATATCAGTAGGTAACTACAGTAATGTGTACAGATATATATCAGTAGGTAACTACAGTAATGTGTACAGATATATATCAGTAGGTAACTACAGTAATGTGTACAGATATATATCAGTAGGTAACTACAGTAAAGTGTACAGATATATATCAGTAGGTAACTACAGTAATGTGTGCAGATAGATATCAGTAGGTAACTACAGTAATGTGTACAGATATATATCAGTAGGTAACTACAGTAATGTGTACAGATATATATCAGTAGGTAACTACAGTAATGTGTACAGATATATATCAGTAGGTAACTACTAGACTACAGTAATGTGTACAGATAGATATCAGTAGGTAACTACAGTAATGTGTACAGATAGATATCAGTAGGTAACTACAGTAATGTGTACAGATATATATCAGTAGGTAACTACTAGACTACAGTAATGTGTACAGATATATATCAGTAGGTAACTACAGTAATGTGTACAGATAGATATCAGTAGGTAACTACAGTAATGTGTGCAGATATATATCAGTAGGTAACTACTAGACTACAGTAATGTGTACAGATATATATCAGTAGGTAACTACTAGACTACAGTAATGTGTACAGATATATATCAGTAGGTAACTACAGTAATGTGTACAGATATATATCAGTAGGTAACTACAGTAATGTGTACAGATATATATCAGTAGGTAACTACAGTAATGTGTACAGATAGATATCAGTAGGTAACTACAGTAATGTGTGCAGATAGATATCAGTAGGTAACTACTAGACTACAGTAATGTGTACAGATATATATCAGTAGGTAACTACAGTAATGTGTACAGATATATATCAGTAGGTAACTACAGTAATGTGTGCAGATAGATATAAGTAGGTAACTACAGTAATGTGTACAGATATATATCAGTAGGTAACTACAGTAATGTGTACAGATAGATATCAGTAGGTAACTACAGTAATGTGTACAGATATATATCAGTAGGTAACTACAGTAATGTGTACAGATATATATCAGTAGGTAACTACAGTAATGTGTACAGATAGATATCAGTAGGTAACTACAGTAATGTGTACAGATATATATCAGTAGGTAACTACTAGACTACAGTAATGTGTACAGATATATATCAGTAGGTAACTACTAGACTACAGTAATGTGTACAGATATATATCAGTAGGTAACTACTAGACTACAGTAATGTGTACAGATATATATCAGTAGGTAACTACAGTAATGTGTACAGATATATATCAGTAGGTAACTACTAGACTACAGTAATGTGTGCAGATATATATCAGTAGGTAACTACAGTAATGTGTACAGATATATATCAGTAGGTAACTACAGTAATGTGTACAGATATATATCAGTAGGTAACTACAGTAATGTGTACAGATATATATCAGTAGGTAACTACTAGACTACAGTAATGTGTACAGATATATATCAGTAGGTAACTACAGTAATGTGTACAGATATATATCAGTAGGTAACTACTAGACTACAGTAATGTGTACAGATATATATCAGTAGGTAACTACAGTAATGTGTACAGATATATATCAGTAGGTAACTACTAGACTACAGTAATGTGTACAGATATATATCAGTAGGTAACTACAGTGATGTGTACAGATATATATCAGTAGGTAACTACTAGACTACAGTAATGTGTGCAGATATATATCAGTAGGTAACTACTAGACTACAGTAATGTGTGCAGATATATATCAGTAGGTAACTACTAGACTACAGTAATGTGTACAGATATATATTGGTAGGTAACTACTAGACTACAGTAATGTGTACAGATATATATCAGTAGGTAACTACTAGACTACAGTAATGTGTACAGATATATATCAGTAGGTAACTACTAGACTACAGTAATGTGTACAGATATATATCAGTAGGTAACTACTAGACTACAGTAATGTGTACAGATATATATCAGTAGGTAACTACAGTAATGTGTACAGATATATATCAGTAGGTAACTACTAGACTACAGTAATGTGTACAGATATATATCAGTAGGTAACTACTAGACTACAGTAATGTGTACAGATATATATCAGTAGGTAACTACTAGACTACAGTAATGTGTACAGATATATATCAGTAGGTAACTACTAGACTACAGTAATGTGTACAGATATATATCAGTAGGTAACTACTAGACTACAGTAATGTGTACAGATAGATATCAGTAGGTAACTACTAGACTACAGTAATGTGTACAGATATATATCAGTAGGTAACTACAGTAATGTGTACAGATAGATATCAGTAGGTAACTACAGTAATGTGTACAGATATATATCAGTAGGTAACTACAGTAATGTGTACAGATATATATCAGTAGGTAACTACAGTAATGTGTACAGATATATATCAGTAGGTAACTACAGTAATGTGTACAGATATATATCAGTAGGTAACTACAGTAATGTGTACAGATATATATCAGTAGGTAACTACAGTAATGTGTACAGATAGATATCAGTAGGTAACTACAGTAATGTGTGCAGATATATATCAGTAGGTAACTACTAGACTACAGTAATGTGTACAGATAGATATCAGTAGGTAACTACTAGACTACAGTAATGTGTACAGATATATATCAGTAGGTAACTACAGTAATGTGTGCAGATATATATCAGTAGGTAACTACAGTAATGTGTACAGATATATATCAGTAGGTAACTACAGTAATGTGTACAGATATATATCAGTAGGTAACTACTAGACTACAGTAATGTGTACAGATAGATATCAGTAGGTAACTACTAGACTACAGTAATGTGTACAGATAGATATCAGTAGGTAACTACAGTAATGTGTACAGATAGATATCAGTAGGTAACTACAGTAATGTGTACAGATATATATCAGTAGGTAACTACTAGACTACAGTAATGTGTACAGATAGATATCAGTAGGTAACTACAGTAATGTGTACAGATATATATCAGTAGGTAACTACTAGACTACAGTAATGTGTACAGATATATATCAGTAGGTAACTACAGTAATGTGTACAGATATATATCAGTAGGTAACTACAGTAATGTGTACAGATATATATCAGTAGGTAACTACAGTAATGTGTACAGATATATATCAGTAGGTAACTACTAGACTACAGTAATGTGTACAGATATATATCAGTAGGTAACTACAGTAATGTGTACAGATATATATCAGTAGGTAACTACAGTAATGTGTACAGATAGATATCAGTAGGTAACTACAGTAATGTGTACAGATATATATCAGTAGGTAACTACAGTAATGTGTACAGATATATATCAGTAGGTAACTACAGTAATGTGTACAGATATATATCAGTAGGTAACTACAGTAATGTGTACAGATAGATATCAGTAGGTAACTACTAGACTACAGTAATGTGTACAGATATATATCAGTAGGTAACTACTAGACTACAGTAATGTGTACAGATATATATCAGTAGGTAACTACAGTAATGTGTGCAGATAGATATCAGTAGGTAACTACAGTAATGTGTACAGATATATATCAGTAGGTAACTACAGTAATGTGTACAGATATATATCAGTAGGTAACTACAGTAATGTGTACAGATATATATCAGTAGGTAACTACAGTAATGTGTACAGATATATATCAGTAGGTAACTACAGTAATGTGTACAGATATATATCAGTAGGTAACTACAGTAATGTGTACAGATATATATCAGTAGGTAACTACAGTAATGTGTACAGATAGATATCAGTAGGTAACTACAGTAATGTGTACAGATATATATCAGTAGGTAACTACAGTAATGTGTACAGATATATATCAGTAGGTAACTACAGTAATGTGTACAGATATATATCAGTAGGTAACTACAGTAATGTGTACAGATATATATCAGTAGGTAACTACTAGACTACAGTAATGTGTACAGATATATATCAGTAGGTAACTACAGTAATGTGTACAGATATATATCAGTAGGTAACTACAGTAATGTGTACAGATATATATCAGTAGGTAACTACAGTAATGTGTACAGATATATATCAGTAGGTAACTACAGTAATGTGTACAGATATATATCAGTAGGTAACTACAGTAATGTGTGCAGATATATATCAGTAGGTAACTACAGTAATGTGTACATATATATATCAGTAGGTAACTACAGTAATGTGTACAGATATATATCAGTAGGTAACTACATTAATGTGTACAGATATATATCAGTAGGTAACTACTAGACTACAGTAATGTGTACAGATATATATCAGTAGGTAACTACTAGACTACAGTAATGTGTACAGATATATATCAGTAGGTAACTACAGTAATGTGTGCAGATAGATATCAGTAGGTAACTACAGTAATGTGTACAGATATATATCAGTAGGTAACTACAGTAATGTGTACAGATATATATCAGTAGGTAACTACAGTAATGTGTACAGATATATATCAGTAGGTAACTACAGTAATGTGTACAGATATATATCAGTAGGTAACTACAGTAATGTGTACAGATATATATCAGTAGGTAACTACAGTAATGTGTACAGATATATATCAGTAGGTAACTACAGTAATGTGTACAGATAGATATCAGTAGGTAACTACAGTAATGTGTACAGATATATATCAGTAGGTAACTACAGTAATGTGTACAGATATATATCAGTAGGTAACTACAGTAATGTGTACAGATATATATCAGTAGGTAACTACAGTAATGTGTACAGATATATGTCAGTAGGTAACTACAGTAATGTGTACAGATATATATCAGTAGGTAACTACAGTAATGTGTACAGATAGATATCAGTAGGTAACTACAGTAATGTGTACATATATATATCAGTAGGTAACTACAGTAATGTGTACAGATATATATCAGTAGGTAACTACAGTAATAACTACAGTGTGCAGATAGATATCAGTAGGTAACTACAGTAATGTGTACAGATATATATCAGTAGGTAACTACAGTAATGTGTACAGATATATATCAGTAGGTAACTACAGTAATGTGTACAGATATATATCAGTAGGTAACTACTAGACTACAGTAATGTGTACAGATAGATATCAGTAGGTAACTACAGTAATGTGTACAGATATATATCAGTAGGTAACTACAGTAATGTGTACAGATATATATCAGTAGGTAACTACTAGACTACAGTAATGTGTACAGATAGATATCAGTAGGTAACTACAGTAATGTGTACAGATATATATCAGTAGGTAACTACAGTAATGTGTACAGATATATATCAGTAGGTAACTACTAGACTACAGTAATGTGTACAGATATATATCAGTAGGTAACTACTAGACTACAGTAATGTGTACAGATATATATCAGTAGGTAACTACAGTAATGTGTACAGATATATATCAGTAGGTAACTACTAGACTACAGTAATGTGTACAGATATATATCAGTAGGTAACTACAGTAATGTGTACAGATAGATATCAGTAGGTAACTACAGTAATGTGTGCAGATAGATATCAGTAGGTAACTACTAGACTACAGTAATGTGTACAGATATATATCAGTAGGTAACTACAGTAATGTGTACAGATAGATATCAGTAGGTAACTACAGTAATGTGTGCAGATAGATATCAGTAGGTAACTACAGTAATGTGTACAGATATATATCAGTAGGTAACTACAGTAATGTGTACAGATATATATCAGTAGGTAACTACAGTAATGTGTACAGATATATATCAGTAGGTAACTACAGTAATGTGTACAGATATATATCAGTAGGTAACTACAGTAATGTGTACAGATATATATCAGTAGGTAACTACTAGACTACAGTAATGTGTACAGATATATATCAGTAGGTAACTACAGTAATGTGTACAGATATATATCAGTAGGTAACTACAGTAATGTGTACAGATATATATCAGTAGGTAACTACAGTAATGTGTACAGATAGATATCAGTAGGTAACTACAGTAATGTGTACAGATATATATCAGTAGGTAACTACAGTAATGTGTACAGATATATATCAGTAGGTAACTACTAGACTACAGTAATGTGTACAGATATATATCAGTAGGTAACTACTAGACTACAGTAATGTGTACAGATATATATCAGTAGGTAACTACTAGACTACAGTAATGTGTACAGATATATATCAGTAGGTAACTACTAGACTACAGTAATGTGTACAGATATATATCAGTAGGTAACTACTAGACTACAGTAATGTGTACAGATATATATCAGTAGGTAACTACTAGACTACAGTAATGTGTACAGATAGATATCAGTAGGTAACTACAGTAATGTGTGCAGATAGATATCAGTAGGTAACTACAGTAATGTGTACAGATATATATCAGTAGGTAACTACAGTAATGTGTACAGATATATATCAGTAGGTAACTACAGTAATGTGTACAGATATATATCAGTAGGTAACTACTAGACTACAGTTATGTGTACAGATATATATCAGTAGGTAACTACAGTAATGTGTACAGATAGATATCAGTAGGTAACTACAGTAATGTGTACAGATATATGTCAGTAGGTAACTACAGTAATGTGTACAGATATATATCAGTAGGTAACTACAGTAATGTGTACAGATAGATATCAGTAGGTAACTACAGTAATGTGTACAGATATATATCAGTAGGTAACTACAGTAATGTGTACAGATAGATATCAGTAGGTAACTACAGTAATGTGTGCAGATAGATATCAGTAGGTAACTACAGTAATGTGTGCAGATAGATATCAGTAGGTAACTACAGTAATGTGTACAGATATATATCAGTAGGTAACTACAGTAATGTGTACAGATAGATATCAGTAGGTAACTACAGTAATGTGTACAGATATATATCAGTAGGTAACTACAGTAATGTGTACAGATATATATCAGTAGGTAACTACAGTAATGTGTACAGATATATATCAGTAGGTAACTACAGTAATGTGTACAGATATATATCAGTAGGTAACTACAGTAATGTGTACAGATAGATATCAGTAGGTAACTACAGTAATGTGTACAGATATATATCAGTAGGTAACTACAGTAATGTGTACAGATAGATATCAGTAGGTAACTACTAGACTACAGTAATGTGTGCAGATAGATATCAGTAGGTAACTACAGTAATGTGTACAGATAGATATCAGTAGGTAACTACAGTAATGTGTACAGATAGATATCAGTAGGTAACTACAGTAATGTGTGCAGATAGATATCAGTAGGTAACTACAGTAATGTGTACAGATATATATCAGTAGGTAACTACAGTAATGTGTGCAGATATATATCAGTAGGTAACTACAGTAATGTGTGCAGATAGATATCAGTAGGTAACTACAGTAATGTGTGCCGATAGATATCAGTAGGTAACTACAGTTATGTGTACAGATAGATATCAGTAGGTAACTACTAGACTACAGTAATGTGTGCAGATATATATCAGTAGGTAACTACAGTAATGTGTACAGATATATATCAGTAGGTAACTACTAGACTACAGTAATGTGTACAGATATATATCAGTAGGTAACTACAGTAATGTGTACAGATATATATCAGTAGGTAACTACAGTAATGTGTACAGATATATATCAGTAGGTAACTACTAGACTACAGTAATGTGTACAGATATATATCAGTAGGTAACTACAGTAATGTGTACAGATAGATATCAGTGCTGTAGTTCATTTCCTAGGTGTTTTGCCATGACTCTAGGGAGTCAGGAAGTGTAAATTCAAGCTATCACCTCTGACAGGGCCTAGCTCTCAGTTGATTTCTCCATTATGTCATTCACAAATGTTGGGTAAAGAAAAGTTGGTAAACACTGTACCTGCCTACAGTTATAATGCATTATGATGCAGTTATAATGCATTATGATGCAGTTATTATGCATTATAAGACGTGTCACCTGCAACAACCCCCATATCCTCCTCTACCCTCCCCCTCATCCCTCATCCCTCATCCCTCATCCCTCATCCCTCATCCCTCCTCCCTCCCCTCCCACCTCCCCCTTCCCCCTTCTCCCTCCTCCTCCATCTCCCTCCTCCATCCTCCAACATCATGAAGAAATAAACACACATGCCATGTTGAAAACAAACAGCTCAGCCATGATACAACCCTTTCTTTCTTCAATCTATTACCAAACGCCTCTGGGCCCTGGTCAACAGTAGTGTACTATAGAGGGAAACCGCCTCTGGGCCCTGGTCAACAGTAGTGTACTATAGAGGGAAACGCCTCTGGGCCCTGGTCAACAGTAGTGTACTATAGAGGGAAAACACCTCTGGGCCCTGGTCAACAGTAGTGTACTATAGAGAGAAAACGCCTCTGGGCCCTGGTCAACAGTAGTGTACTATAGAGGAAAACACCTCTGGGCCCTGGTCAACAGTAGTGTACTATAGAGAGAAAACGCCTTTGGGCCCTGGTCAACAGTAGTGTACTATAGAGAGAAAACACCTCTGGGCCCTGGTCAACAGTAGTGTACTATAGAGGGAAACCGCCTCTGGGCCCTGGTCAACAGTAATGTACTATAGAGGGAAAACGCCTCTGGGCCCTGGTCAACAGTAGTGTACTATAGAGGGAAACCGCCTCTGGGCCCTGGTCAACAGTAGTGTACTATAGAGGGAAACCGCCTCTGGGCCCTGGTCAACAGTAATGTACTATAGAGGGAAAACGCCTCTGGGCCCTGGTCAACAGTAGTGTACTATAGAGGAAACCGCCTCTGGGCCCTGGTCAACAGTAGTGTACTATAGAGGGAAAACGCCTTTGGGCCCTGGTCAACAGTAGTGTACTATAGAGGGAAAACACCTCTGGGCCCTGGTCAACAGTAGTGTACTATAGAGAGAAAACGCCTTTGGGCCCTGGTCAACAGTAGTGTACTATAGAGGGAAAACGCCTTTGGGCCCTGGTCAACAGTAGTGTACTATAGAGGGAAAACGCCTCTGGGCCCTGGTCAACAGTAGTGTACTATAGAGGGAAAACGCCTCTGGGCCCTGGTCAACAGTAGTGTACTATAGAGGGAAAACGCCTCTGGGCCCTGGTCAACAGTAGTGTACTATAGAGGGAAAATGCAAATGAATTACTTAAAAATCATACAATGTGATTTTCTGGATTTTTGTTTTAGATTCCGTCTCTCACAGTTGAAGTGTATATGTGATAAAAATGACAGACCTCTACATGCTTTGTAAGTAGGAAAACCTGCTAAATCGGCAGTGTATCAAATACTTGTTCTCCCCACTGTTCCTCTATGCTAGCTCTATGGTCTGATGTTGTTGTCTTCTCTTCATTCATTACTGTATCTACCCTATAGCTGCTAGCTCTATGGTCTGGTGTTGTTGTCTTCTCTTCATTCATTACTGTATCTACCCTATAGCTGCTAGCTCTATGGTCTGATGTTGTTGTCTTCTCTTCATTCATTACTGTATCTACCCTATAGCTGCTAGCTCTATGGTCTGATGTTGTTGTCTTCTCTTCATTCATTACTGTATCTACCCTATAGCTGCTAGCTCTATGGTCTGATGTTGTTGTCTTCTCTTCATTCATTACTGTATCTACCCTATAGCTGCTAGCTCTATGGTCTGATGTTGTTGTCTTCTCTTCATTCATTACTGTGTCTACCCTATAGCTGCTAGCTCTATGGTCTGATGTTGCTGTTGGCTCGTCTTCTCTTCATTCATTACTGTATCTGGCCATCAGTGCCAGGAGCACATTTCACTGTGTGTGCATGTGCATGTGTGCATACGTGTGTGTGTGTGTGTGTGTGTGCGTCCGTGTGTGTGTGACAGTATGCATGTGTGTGTGTGAGAGAGAGAGAGGGAGTGTGTGTGTGCGTTTGTGCATTACTGCATGTATGTGTGTTTGAGAGAGAGAAAGAGAGTGTGTGTGTGTGTGTGTGTCGCTCACTGGCTTAGACGGCCAGAGACATAACGTGTCCTTAAATATCCTCAGAGCGAGAGGCTGAACTGATGGACCACTAGAAACGTCGTTCATGCAGGTTGTGTTTGTGAAAAACTACACATCACAGGATGAGGTAGTTCTGGGGAATTTGGGAGGAATATTATTTCAATGTTACTTCCTTTTCCTTCTGATATTTATTATTCAATTCAATTGTGTTTATTAATGGTCCCCAGTAATACATTGTGTTTGGTAATGGTCCCCAGTAATACATTGTGTTTGGTAACGGTCCCCAGTAATACATTGTGTTTGGTAATGGTCCCCAGTAATACATTGTGTTTGGTAACGGTCTCCAGTAATACATTGTGTTTGGTAATGGTCCCCAGTAATACATTGTGTTTGGTAACGGTCTCCAGTAATACATTGTGTTTGGTAACGGTCTCCAGTAATACATTGTGTTTGGTAATGGTCCCCAGTAATACATTGTGTTTGGTAATGGTCATGCCCTGAGTTTGTGTTTTGTGCTACTGGCCTGAGTTCCTGTAGTGAGTGCTACTGGCCTGAGTTCCTGTAGTGAGTGCTACTGGCCTGAGTTCCTGTAGTGAGTGCTACTGGCCTGAGTTCCTGTAGTGAGTGCTACTGGCCTGAGTTCCTGTAGTGAGTGCTACTGGCCTGAGTTACTGTAGTGAGTGCTACTGGCCTGAGTTCCTGTAGTGAGTGCTACTGGCCTGAGTTCCTGTAGTGAGTGCTACTGGCCTGAGTTCCTGTAGTGAGTGCTACTGGCCTGAGTTCCTGTAGTGAGTGCTACTGGCCTGAGTTCCTGTAGTGAGTGCTACTGGCCTGAGTTCCTGTAGTGAGTGCTACTGGCCTGAGTTCCTGTAGTGAGTGCTACTGGCCTGAGTTCCTGTAGTGAGTACTACTGGAGTGAAATTGTAGCAGGCTAGAACGCCGACGCTTCAGCCTTCGTGAATCTCGCTCCAGTCAAATTGGGCTCCGCTCACATACTCTGCTTCCCATCACACATGGAGCTGAAGCCAGTGAGTTGACCATTTTAGGAGACCTATTGCATCCTCAACAGCATTTGGGAAGAAAACAATGTCTTCCTGATCATTAGCCTATAGAGGTCTACAAGTACAAGTAATGTCTTCCTGATCATTAGCCTATAGAGGTCTACAAGTACATGAGTGATGTCACCATTCCCAGGAGGGCCCTTGGCATGTCTAATGTAAAGTTAACCCGTCAGAGCCAGGGGTCATAGATAGAGTACCATGTAAAGCTAACCCGTCAGAGCCTGGGGTAATAGATAGAGCACCATGTAAAGTTAACCCGTCAGAGCCTGGGGTAATAGATAGAGCACCATGTAAAGTTAACCCGTCAGAGCCTGGGGTAATAGATAGAGCATCATGTAAAGGCTTCTGACATGGCAACCAGCACTGCAACACCCCAGCCAGACTCTGGAGGATCATAGGGTTAATTGTATTGCAGTGTAGACATACAGTGAAAGAGATACAGTGAAAAGATACACACTAGTCTCTCTCTCGCGTGTTCACACTCGCTCGCTCACATTTTTGCTTTCTTTCTTTCTTTCTTTCTCTCTTATTCTCTTTCTCTCTTTCTCTCCCCCTAGCCCTTGTTTATACCTTGTTCTGACATGCGTACGTTGTCTGGATCTTGTCCACATTCTGATTGTGTCCACATTTTTGGACAGGCGTAGGAGGATTAAAAAAGAGGCATTGTGATCTGATGCATTGAGACATGCGTGTGTGTTATTCTGACAAAAGTTGTAAGCGCCTTTGAACAGGGTATGGTAGTAGGTGCCTTTGAACAGGGTATGGTAGTAGGTGCCTTTGAACAGGGTATGGTAGTAGGTGCCAGGCACACTGGTTTGAGTCAAGAACTGCAACGCTGCTGTTTTTTCACGTTCAACAGTTTCCTGTGTATATCAACAATGGTCCTCCACCCAAAGGACAACCAGCCAACTGGGCACAACTGTGGGAAGCAATGGAGTCAACGTGGGCCAGCATCACCTGTGGAACGCTTTCGACATCTTGTAGAATCCATGTCCCGACGGATTGAGGCTGTTCTGAGGGCAAAAGGTGGTGCAATTCAATATTAAGAAGGTGTTCCTAACATTGTGTCCACTCAGTGTGTAGTGATGATCATCAGCTGGAGTGATGGGGGAGAGGAGACTGGTATTAACTGATGGTGTAGTATATAGTGATGGGGAGAGGAGACTGGTATTAACTGATTGTGTAGTATATAGTGATGGGGAGAGGAGACTGGTATTAACTGATGGTATAGTGATGGGGAGAGGAGACTGGTATTAACTGATGGTGTAGTATATAGAGAGGAGACTGGTATTAACTGATGGTGTAGTATATAGTGATGGGAGAGGAGACTGGTATTAACTGATGGTGTAGTATATAGTGATGGGGAGAGGAGACTGGTATTAACTGATGGTATAGTATATAGAGAGGAGACTGGTATTAACTGATGGTATAGTATATAGAGAGGAGACTGGTATTAACTGATGGTATAGTATATAGTGATGGGGAGAGGGGACTGGTATTAACTGATGGTATAGTATATAGTGATGGGGAGAGGAGACTGGTATTAACTGATGGTATAGTATATACAGAGGAGACTGGTATTAACTGATGGTATAGTATATAGAGAGGAGACTGGTATTAACTGATGGTGTAGTATATAGTGATGGGGGAGAGGAGACTGGTATGAACTGATGGTATAGTATATAGAGAGGAGACTGGTATTAACTGATGGTGTAGTATATAGTGATGGGGAGAGGGGACTGGTATTAACTGATGGTATAGTATATAGTGATGGGGAGAGGAGACTGGTATTAACTGATGGTATAGTATATAGAGAGGAGACTGGTATTAACTGATGGTGTAGTATATAGTGATGGGGAGAGGGGACTGGTATTAACTGATGGTATAGTATATAGTGATGGGGAGAGGAGACTGGTATTAACTGATGGTATAGTATATAGTGATGGGGGAGAGGAGACTGGTATTAACTGATGGTGTAGTATATAGAGAGGAGACTGGTATTAACTGATGGTATAGTATATAGAGAGGAGACTGGTATTAACTGATGGTATAGTATATAGTGATGAGGGAAAGGAGACTGGTATTAACTGATGGTATAGAATATAGTGATGGGGAGAGGAGACTGGTATTAACTGATGGTGTAGTATATAGTGAAGGGGGAGATGAGACTGGTATTAACTGATGGTGTAGTATATAGAGAGGAGACTGGTATTAACTGATGGTATAGTATATAGTGATGGGGAGAGGAGACTGGAATTAACTGATGGTATAGTATATAGTGATGGGGGAGAGGAGACTGGTATTAACTGATGGTATAGTATATAGTGATGGGGAGAAGAGACTGGTATTAACTGATGGTGTAGTATATAGTGATGGGGGAGAGGAGACTGGATTTAACTGATGGTATAGTATATAGAGAGGAGACTGGTATTAACTGATGGTATAGTATATAGAGAGGAGACTGGTATTAACTGATGGTATAGTATGTAGTGATGGGGAGAGGAGACTGGTATTAACTGATGGTATAGTATATAGTGATGGGGAGAGGGACTGGTATTAACTGATGGTATAGTATATAGAGAGGAGACTGGTATTAACTGATGGTATAGTATATAGTGATGGGGAGAGGAGACTGGTATTAACTGATGGTATAGTATATAGTGATGTGGGAGAGAACTGGTATTAACTGATGGTATAGTATATAGTGATGGGGAGAGGAGACTGGTATTAATTGATGGTGTAGTATATAGAGAGGAGACTGTTATTAACTGATGGTATAGTATATAGTGATGGGGAGAGGAGACTGGTATTAACTGATGGTATAGTATATAGTGATGTGGGAGAGAACTGGTATTAACTGATGGTATAGTATATAGTGATGTGGGAGAGAACTGGTATTAACTGATGGTATAGTATATAGTGATGGGGAGAGGAGACTGGAATTAACTGATGGTATATTATATAGTGATGGGGAGAGGAGACTGTTATTAACTGATGGAATAGTATATAGTGATGGGGAGAGGAGACTGGTATTGACTGGTGGTGTAGTATATAGTGATGGGGGAGAGGAGACTGGTATTAACTGATGGAATGGTATATAGTGATGGGGAGAGGAGACTGGTATTAACTGATGGTGTAGTATATAGAGAGGAGACTGGTATTAACTGATGGTATAATATATAGTGATGGGGAGAAGAGACTGTTATTAACTGATGGTATAGTATATATTGATGGGGAGAGGAGACTGGTATTAACTGATGGTATAGTATATAGTGATGGGGAGAGGAGACTGGAATTAACTGATGGTATAGTATATAGTGATGGGGGAGAGGAGACTGTTATTAACTGATGGTATAGTATATAGTGATGGGGGAGAGGGGACTGGTATTAACTGATGGTATAGTATATAGTGATGGGGAGAGAGGACTGGTATTAACTGATGGTATAGTATATAGTGATGGGGAGAGGAGACTGGTATTAACTGATGGTGTAGTATATAGAGAGGAGACTGGTATTAACTGATGGTATAGTGTATAGAGAGGAGACTGGTATTAACTGATGGTATAGTATATATTGATGGGGAGAGGAGACTGGTATTAACTGATGGTATAGTATATAGTGATGGGGGAGAGGAGACTGTTAGTAACTGATGGAATGGTATATAGTGATGGGGAGAGGAGACTGGTATTAACTGATGGTATAGTATATAGAGAGGAGACTGGTATTAACTGATGGTATAGTAGATGGGGGAGAGGAGACTGGTATTAACTGATGGTATAGTATATAGTGATGGGGAGAGGAGACTGGTATTAACTGATGGTGTAGTATATAGTGATGGGAGAGGAGACTGGTATTAACTGATGGTATAGTATATAGAGAGGAGACTGGTATTAACTGATGGTATAGTATATAGTGATGGGGAGAGAACTGGTATTAACTGATGGTATAGTATATAGTGATGGGGAGAGGAGACTGGTATTAATTGATGGTATAGTACATAGTGATGGGGAGAGGAGACTAGTATTAATTAATGGTATAGTATATAGTGATGGGGAGAGGGGACTGGTATTAACTGATGGTATAGTATATAGAGAGGAGACTGGTATTAACTCATGGTATAGTATATAGTGATGGGGGAGAGGAGACTGGTATTAACTGATGGTATAGTATATAGTGATGTGGGAGAGAACTGGTATTAACTGATGGTATAGTATATAGTGATGGGGAGAGGAGACTGGTATTAATTGATGGTGTAGTATATAGAGAGGAGACTGTTATTAACTGATGGTATAGTATATAGTGATGGGGAGAGGAGACTGGAATTAACTGATGGTATATTATATAGTGATGGGGGAGAGGAGACTGTTATTAACTGATGGAATAGTATATAGTGATGGGGAGAGGAGACTGGTATTGACTGGTGGTATAGTATATAGTGATGGGGAGAGGAGACTGGTATTAACTGATGGTATAGTATATAGTGATGGGGAGAGGAGACTGGAATTAACTGATGGTATAGTATATAGTGATGGGGAGAGGAGACTGTTATTAACTGATGGTATAGTATATAGAGAGGAGACTGGTATTAACTGATGGTATAGTATATAGAGAGGAGACTGGTATTAACTGATGGTATAGTATGTAGTGATGGGGAGAGGAGACTGGTATTAACTGATGGTATAGTATATAGTGATGGGGAGAGGGGACTGGTATTAACTGATGGTATAGTATATAGAGAGGAGACTGGTATTAACTGATGGTATAGTATATAGTGATGGGGAGAGGAGACTGGTATTAACTGATGGTATAGTATATAGTGATGTGGGAGAGAACTGGTATTAACTGATGGTATAGTATATAGTGATGGGGAGAGGAGACTGGTATTAATTGATGGTGTAGTATATAGAGAGGAGACTGTTATTAACTGATGGTATAGTATATAGTGATGGGGAGAGGAGACTGGTATTAACTGATGGTATAGTATATAGTGATGTGGGAGAGAACTGGTATTAACTGATGGTATAGTATATAGTGATGTGGGAGAGAACTGGTATTAACTGATGGTATAGTATATAGTGATGGGGAGAGGAGACTGGAATTAACTGATGGTATATTATATAGTGATGGGGAGAGGAGACTGTTATTAACTGATGGAATAGTATATAGTGATGGGGAGAGGAGACTGGTATTGACTGGTGGTGTAGTATATAGAGAGGAGACTGGTATTAACTGATGGTATAGTATATAGAGAGGAGACTGGTATTAACTGATGGTATAGTGTATAGAGAGGAGACTGGTATTAACTGATGGTATAGTATATAGAGAGGAGACTGGTATTAACTGATGGTATAGTATATAGTGATGGGGAGAGGAGACTGGTATTAATTGATGGTGTAGTATATAGAGAGGAGACTGTTATTAATTGATGGTATAGTACATAGTGATGGGGAGAGGAGACTAGTATTAACTGATGGTATAGTATATAGTGATGGGGAGAGGGGACTGGTATTAACTGATGGTATAGTATATAGAGAGGAGACTGGTATTAACTGATGGTATAGTATATAGTGATGGGGACAGGAGACTGGTATTAACTGATGGTATAGTATATAGTGATGGGGGAGAGGGGACTGGTATTAACTGATGGTATAGTATATAGTGATGGGGAGAGGAGACTGGTATTGCCTGATGGTGTAGTATATAGTGATGGGGAGAGGAGACTGGTATTAACTGATGGTGTAGTATATAGAGAGGAGACTGGTATTAACTGATGGTATAGTATATAGTGATGGGGAGAGGAGACTGGAATTAACTGATGGTATAGTATATAGTGATGGGGGAGAGGAGACTGTTATTAACTGATGGAATAGTATATAGTGATGGGGAGAGGAGACTGGTATTGACTGGTGGTGTAGTATATAGTGATGGGGGAGAGGAGACTGGTATTAACTGATGGTATAGTGTATAGAGAGGAGACTGGTATTAACTGATGGTATAGTATATAGAGATGAGACTGGTATTAACTGATGGTATAGTATATAGAGAGGAGACTGGTATTAACTCATGGTATAGTATATAGTGATGGGGGAGAGGAGACTGGTATTAACTGATGGTATAGTATATAGAGAGGAGACTGGTATTAACTGATGGTATAGTATATAGTGATGGGGAGAGGAGACTGGTATTAACTGATGGTATAGTATATAGTGATGTGGGAGAGAACTGGTATTAACTGATGGTATAGTATATAGTGATGGGGAGAGGAGACTGGTATTAATTGATGGTGTAGTATATAGAGAGGAGACTGTTATTAACTGATGGTATAGTATATAGTGATGGGGAGAGGAGACTGGTATTAATTGATGGTGTAGTATATAGAGAGGAGACTGTTATTAACTGATGGTATAGTATATAGTGATGGGGAGAGGAGACTGGTATTAACTGATGCTATAGTATATAGAGATGAGACTGGTATTAACTGATGGTATAGTATGTAGTGATGGGGAGAGGAGACTGGTATTAACTGATGGTGTAGTATATAGTGATGGGCGAGAGGAGACTGGTATTAACTGATGGTGTAGTGTATAGTGATGGGGAGAGGAGACTGGTATTAACTGATGGTGTAGTATATAGTGATGGGCGAGAGGAGACTGGCATTAACTGATGGTGTAGTGTATAGTGATGGGGAGAGGAGACTGGTATTAACTGATGGTGTAGTATATTGAGAGGAGACTGGTATTAACTGATGGTATTGTATATATTGATGGGGAGAGGAGACTGGTATTAACTGATGGTATAGTATATAGTGATGGGGAGAGGGGACTGGAATTAACTGATGGTATAGTATATAGTGATGGGGGAGAGGAGACTGTTATTAACTGATGGAATAGTATATAGTGATGGGGAGAGGAGACTGGTATTGACTGGTGGTGTAGTATATAGTGATGGGGGAGAGGAGACTGGTATTAACTGATGGTATAGTGTATAGAGAGGAGACTGGTATTAACTGATGGTATAGTATATAGAGAGGAGACTGGTATTAACTGATGGTATAGTATATAGTGATGGGGAGAGGAGACTGGTATTAACTGATGGTGTAGTATATAGTGATGGGGGAGAGGAGACTGGTATTAACTGATGGTATAGTGTATAGAGAGGAGACTGGTATTAACTGATGGTATAGTATATAGAGAGGAGACTGGTATTAACTGATGGTATAGTATATGGTGATGGGGAGAGGAGACTGGTATTAACTGATGGTATAGTATATAGTGATGTGGGAGAGAACTGGTATTAACTGATGGTATAGTATATAGTGATGGGGAGAGGACACTGGTATTAACTGATGGTGTAGTATACAGTGATGGGGGAGAGGAGACTGGTATTAACTGATGGTATAGTATATAGTGATGTGGGAGAGAACTGGTATTAACTGATGGTATAGTATATAGTGATGGGGAGAGGACACTGGTATTAACTGATGGTGTAGTATACAGTGATGGGGGAGAGGAGACTGGTATTAACTGATGGTATAGTATATAGTGATGGGGGAGAGGGGACTGGTATTAACTGATGGTATAGTATGTCAAATCAAATCAAATCAAATTTATTTATATAGCCCTTCGTACATCAGCTGATATCTCAAAGTGCTGTACAGAAACCCAGCCTAAAACCCCAAACAGCAAGCAATGTAGGTGTAGAAGCACGGTGGCTAGGAAAAACTCCCTAGAAAGGCCAAAACCTAGGAAGAAACCTAGAGAGGAACCAGGCTATGTGGGGTGGCCAGTCCTCTTCTGGCTGTGCCGGTGGAGATTATAACAGAACATGGCCAAGATGTTCAAATGTTCATAAATGACCAGCATGGTCGAATAATAATAAGGCAGAACAGTTGAAACTGGAGCAGCAGCACAGTCAGGTGGAAGTTGAAACTGGAGCAGCAGCATGGCCAGGTGGACTGGGGACAGCAAGGAGTCATCATGTCAGGTAGTCCTGGGGCATGGTCCTAGGGCTCAGGTCAGTTGAAACTGGAACAGCAGCATTGCCAGGTGGACTGGGGACAGCAAGGAGTCATCATGTCAGGTAGTCCTGGGGCATGGTACTAGGGCTCAGGTCCTCCGAGAGAGAGAAAGAAAGAGAGAAGGAGAGAATTAGAGAACGCACACTTAGATTCACACAGGACACCGAATAGGACAGGAGAAGTACTCCAGATATAACAAACTGACCCCAGCCCCCGACACATAAACTACTGCAACCTAAATACTGGAGGCTTAGACAGGAGGGGTCAGGAGACACTGTGGCCCCATCCAAGGACACCCCGGACAGGGCCAAACAGGAAGGATATAACCCCACCCACTTTGCCAAAGCACAGCCCCCACACCACTAGAGGGATATCTTCAACCACCAACTTACCATCCTGAGACAAGGCTGAGTATAGCCCACAAAGATCTCCGCCACGGCACAACCCAAGGGGGCGCCAACCCAGACAGGATGACCACAACAGTGAATCAACCCACTCAGGTGACGCACCCCCTCCAGGGACGGCATGAGAGAGCCCCAGCAAGCCAGTGACTCAGCCCCTGTAATAGGGTTAGAGTGTTATGTAGTGATGGGGAGAGGAGACTGGTATTAACTGATGTTCTTGTATATTTTTCATATGTTTATTGTATACTCTAAGAATAAATTGGGCTGCTATATACAATAAAGGGTTCAATAGCTTGCTTCATATAGCCATCATATGGCCATCATTTAGCCATATTAAAACCAACAAATAACTATCAAAATGGTTCCGTATTGACTAAAGGGTTCAATAGCTTGCTTCATATGCATTATATACTCATAAGTATGTGGAGACAGACCCTTCAAATGAGTGGGTTTGGCTATTTCAGAGACAGACATTGCTGACACACAGCAATGCAATCTTCATAGACAAATATTGGCAGTAGAATTGTCACGTTCGTGATAAGTGACGGACCAAGGCACAGCTTGTGTTGAGTTTCACATCTTTTAATTAAGTGAAACTTCAAAACAATAAACTAACAACGAGACGTGAAAGTAGTGGTGCCACATGCACATACACAAAACACATATCCCACCAACACAGGTGGGAGAAATGGCTACCTAAACATGATCCCCAAATGGAGGCGATTACCAGCGCAGAGGAGGGCCCCGGCTCTGGAGCTGGGTTGAACGCCGTGCCTGGACTGTGCACCGGCACAGAGGAAGGCTCCTGCCTAGGAGCGGGACTGGACACTGTGCCTGGACTGGGCACCGGCGCAGAGGAAGGCTCCTGCCTAGGAGCGGGACTGGACACTGTGCCTGGACTGGGCACCGGCGCAGAGGAAGGCTCCTGCCTAGGAGCGGGACTGGACACTGTGCCTGGACTGGGCACCGGCGCAGAGGAAGGCTCCTGCCTAGGAGCGGGACTGGACACTGTGCCTGGACTGGGCACCGGCGCAGAGGAAGGCTCCGGCCATGGAGCTGGACTGGACGCCGTGACTGGACTGGGCATCGGCACAGAGGAAGGCTCCTGCCTAGGAGCGGGACTGGACACTGTGCCTGGACTGGGCACCGGCGCAGAGGAAGGCTCCTGCCTAGGAGCGGGACTGGACACTGTGCCTGGACTGGGCCCCGGCGCAGAGGAAGGCTCAGGTCATTTCGCCGGGCTGAACGCCGTGCCTGGATTGGGCACCGGCGCAGAGGAAGGCTCCGGTCATGGCGCCGGGCTGAACGACGTGCTTGGACTGGGCACCGGCGCAGAGGAAGGCTCCAGTCATGGCGCCGGGCTGAACGCCGTGCCTGGACTGGGCACCGGTGCAGAGGAAGGCTCCGGCCATGGAGCTGGACTGGACGCCGTGACTGGACTGGGCATCGGCACAGAGGAAGGATCCAGCCTATGAGCTGGACTGGACGCCATTACTGGACCGGGCACCGGCGCAGAGGAAGGCTCCGGCCTAGGAGCGGGACTGGGGAGGTGCACTGGAGGCCTCGTGCGTGGAGCCGGCACAGGTGGCCCCGGACTGGCGACACGCACTTCAGGGCGGGGGTGGGGAGCTGGCACCGGCCGTACCGGGCTGAGGAGACGCACTGGAGGCCTCATGCGTGGAGCTGGCACAGGTGGTACGCACTTCAGAGCGAGTGTGGGGAGCTGGCACAGGACGTACCGGACTGGGGAGGTGCACTGGAGGCCTGGTGCGTGGAGCCGGCACAGGTGGCACCGGACTGGTGACACACACTTCAGGGCGAGTGCGGGAGTTGGCACAGGACTAACCAGACTGCTAACAGGCTCTTCAGGTCGGATGCTGTGCAAAACACACCTACATAACATTTCTCTCATCTCTCTCTCTCCCAACTTCTCCATCACCTCCCTGACGGTCTCGGGCTCTTCAGGGTGAGTTCTGGGGCTGGCACAGATGGCACCGGACTGATGACAGGCTCTTCAGGGTGAGTACTGGGGGCTGGCACAGCTGGCACCGGACTGATGACAGGCTCTTCAGGGTGAGTACTGGGGCTGGCACAGATGGCACCGGTCTGATGGCAGGCTCTTCAGGGTGAGTACTGGGGCTGGCACAGATGGCACCGGACTGATGACAGGCTCTTCAGGGTGAGTACTGGGGGCTGGCACCGGACTGATGACAGGCTCTTCAGGGTGAGTACTGGGGGCTGGCACAGATGGCACCGGACTGATGACCCGCTCTTCAGGGTGAGTACTGGGGGCTGGCACAGATGGCACCGGACTGATGGCAGGCTCTTCAGGGTGAGTACTGGGGGCTGGCACAGATTGCACCGGACTGATGACCCGCTCTTCAGGGTGAGTACTGGGGCTGGCACAGATGGCACCGGACTGATGACAGGCTCTTCAGGGTGAGTAGTGGGGGCTGGCACCGGACTGATGACAGGCTCTTCAGGGTGAGTACTGGGGGCTGGCACAGATGGCACCGGACTGATGACCCGCTCTTCAGGGTGAGTACTGGGGGCTGGCACAGATGGCACTGGACTGATGGCAGGCTCTTCAGGGTGAGTACTGGGGGCTGGCACAGATGGCACCGGACTGATCCACTCTCCGCTGCTCCGCCGACCACCCCTTGTCTCTCCTTTACCTCCGTCACACGCTGCTTGGTCCTTGCTTGGTGGGATATTCTGTCACGTTCATAATAAGGACGGGACCAAGGCGCAGCGTGTGTAGAGTCCCGCATCTTTATTTTGGTGAAACATGTGGTGCACATGCACAAACACAAAACAATATCCCACCAACACAGGTGGGAAAAATGGCTACCTAAATATGATCCCCAGTTAGAGGCAACGATTACCAGCTGCCTCTAATTGGGAACCATACAAAACACCAACATAGAAATATTGAGCTAGAACACCCCCTAGTCACACCCTGACCTACTACACCATAGAGAACCAAGGGCTCTCTATGGTCAGTGAG
>NW_024608313.1:20000-47500 GCF_018296145.1 Oncorhynchus tshawytscha | reverse complement strand
TCCCTTCCTCCCTCCCCCCCTCCTTCCCTCCCACCATCCCTTCCTCCCTCCCTCCCACCATCCCTCCCTCCCTCCCTCCCTCCCTCCCTCCCCCCCCCTCCTTCCCCCACCTTCCCTCCCTCCCTTCCTCCCTCCCCCCCCACCTTCCCTCCCTCCCTCCCTTCCTCCCTCCCCCCCCACCTTCCCTTCCTCCCTCCCCCTCCTTCCCTCCCCCTTCCCTCCCACCTTCCCTTTCCCCCCCCCCTCCCTCCCCCTCCCTCCCTCCCCTCCATGTGACCTGCCACTGGACACATCTCTTCTTCAGGTCTGAAGGCTCTCAGTCTCTACTGTAGATTCTGACAGGTCTTAGTCCGTGATTAGAGTGATGTGAGCAAACAGGAACATTTATCAAAGTTTTCTGCTTAATTCTGTCATTCATCACACTGACCAGGAGGACTGATGGTAAATCACATTCCCATATCACTCAGCTGCCTAATTGAACAAGGAGGAACCTGGCTGGCGTTGCTACTCATGTGCACAGATGTGTGGATTGATACAGAGAGAGACACACACTCTGCAACCGGTGACAAGCAACTTCACTCCTTCTCACCCTGACTGAGAGACATCACACACCTCATAGTGGATTCACCCTGACTGAGAGACATCACACACCTCATAGTGGATTCACCCTGACTGAGAGACATCACACACCTCATAGTGGATTCACCCTGACTGAGAGACACAAGACACCTCATAGTGGATTCACCCTGACTGAGAGACACCAGACACCTCATAGTGGATTCACCCTGACTGAGAGACATCAGACACCTCATAGTGGATTTACCCTGACTGAGAGACACACCTCAGACACCTCAGACACCTCATAGTGGATTCACCCTGACTGAGAGACACATCAGACACCTCATAGTGGATTCACCCTGACTGAGAGACAACATCAGACACCTCATAGTGGATTCACCCTGACTGAGAGACACCAGACACCTCATAGTGGATTCACCCTGACTGAGAGACATCAGACACCTCATAGTGGATTCACCCTGACTGAGAGACAACATCAGACACCTCATAGTGGATTCACCCTGACTGAGAGACATCAGACACCTGACTGAGAGACATCAGACACCTCATAGTGGATTCACCCTGACTGAGAGACACCTCAGATTCACCCTGACTGAGAGACACTCATAGTGGATTCACCCTGACTGAGAGACATCAGACACCTCATAGTGGATTCACCCTGACTGAGAGACATCAGACACCTCATAGTGGATTCACCCTGACTGAGAGACATCAGACACCTCATAGTGGATTCACCCTGACTGAGAGACATCAGACACCTCATAGTGGATTCACCCTGACTGAGAGACATTCATAGTGGATTCACCCTGACTGAGAGACATCAGACACCTCATAGTGGATTCACCCTGACTGAGAGACACAGAGACACCTCATAGTGGATTCCCCTGACTGAGAGACACAGACACCTCATAGTGGATTCACCCTGACTGAGAGACAACATCAGACACCTCATAGTGGATTCACCCTGACTGAGAGACACAAGACACCTCATAGTGGATTCACCCTGACTGAGAGACACAAGACACCTCATAGTGGATTCACCCTGACTGAGAGACACCAGACACCTCATAGTGGATTCACCCTGACTGAGAGACACAACACACCTCATAGTGGATTCACCCTGACTGAGAGACATCAGACACCTCATAGTGGATTCACCCTGACTGAGAGACATCACACACCTCATAGTGGATTCACCCTGACTGAGAGACATCAGACACCTCATAGTGGATTCACCCTGACTGAGAGACATCACAGACACCTCATAGTGGATTCACCCTGACTGAGAGACATCAGACACCTCATAGTGGATTCACCCTGACTGAGAGACAACATCAGACACCTCATAGTGGATTCACCCTGACTGAGAGACACCAGACACCTCATAGTGGATTCACCCTGACTGAGAGACACCAGACACCACATAGTGGATTTACCCTGGCTGAGAGACACCAGACACCACATAGTGGATTTACCCTGACTGAGAGACACCAGACACCACATAGTGGATTTACCCTGACTGAGAGACACCAGACACCACATCACTGCTCTGATTTTAAAAAAGATGGCATTCCAATTCATCCCAAAGGTGTTCAATGGGGTTTAGGGCAGGGCTCTGTGCAGGTTAGTCAAGTTCTTCCACACCGTTCTCGACAAACCATTTCTGTATGGACCTCTCTTTGTGCACGTGGGCATTGTCATGCTGAAACAGGAAAGGGCCTTCCCCGAACTGTTGCCACCAAGTTCAAAGCACATAATCATCTAGAATGTCATTGTATGCTGTAGCGTTAAGATTTCCCTTCACTGGAACTAAGGGGCCCGAACCATGAAAAACTGCCAGATGGTGAAGTGTGATTCATCACTCCAGAGAACTATTTTCCACACTTCCTGAGTGCAATGGCTGTGAGCTTTACACCACTCCAGGCTTTTGTGTGCTGCTCGGCCATGGAAACCCATCTCTTCACCATGGAAACCCATCTCTTCACCATGGAAACCCATCTCTTCACCATGGAAACCCATCTCTTCACCATGGAAACCCATCTCTTCACCATGGAAACCCATCTCTTCACCATGGAAACCCATCTCTTCACCATGGAAACCCATCTCTTCACCATGGAAACCCATCTCTTCACCATGGAAACCCATCTCTTCACCATGGAAACCCATCTCTTCACCATGGAAACCCATCTCTTCACCATGGAAACCCATCTCTTCACCATGGAAACCCATCTCTCTTCACCATGGAAACCCATCTCTTCACCATGGAAACCCATCTCTTCACCATGGAAACCCATCTCTTCACCATGGAAACCCATCTCTTCACCATGGAAACCCATCTCTTCTCCATGGAAACCCATCTCTTCACCATGGAAACCCATCTCTTCACCATGGAAACCCATCTCTTCACCATGGAAACCCATCTCTTCACCATGGAAACCCATCTCTTCACCATGGAAACCCATCTCTTCTCCATGGAAACCCATCTCTTCTCCATGGAAACCCATCTCTTCACCATGGAAACCCATCTCTTCACCATGGAAACCCATCTCTTCACCATGGAAACCCATCTCTTCACCATGGAAACCCATCTCATGAAGCTCCCGACGAACTGTTCTTGTGTTGACGTTGCTTCCAGAGGTAGTTTGAAACTCGGCTGTGAGTGTTGCTACCGAGGACTGACCATTTTGACACGCTACGCGCTTCAGTACTCTGCGGTCCTGTTCTGTGAGCTTGTGTGGCCTACCACTTCTCAGCTGAGCCCTTATTGCTGCTAGACATTTCCACTTCACAATAACAGCACTTACAGTTGACCGGGGAAGCTCTAGCAGGACAGATATTTGGAAAGGGAGCATCCTATGATGGTGCCACTTTGAAAGTCACAGCGGGCCTCCCGAGTGGCGCGGCAGTCTAAGGCACTGCGTCTCAGTGGCATCACTACAAATCCAGGTTTGATCCCGGGCCGTATCACAACCGGCCGTGATCAAGAGTCCAATAATAAACAGATTCATGTGTTCTCAATCCACAGAACAACTCAACCCACAGAACAACTCAACCCATAGAACTCAACCCATAGAACTCAACCACACAGAACAACTCAACCCATAGAACTCAACCCACAGAATTCAACCACACAGAACAACTCAACCCATAGAACAACTCAACCACACAGAACAACTCAACCTATAGAACTCAACCCATAGAACTCAACCCACGGAACAATTCAACCCACAGAACAACTCAACCCATAGAACTCAACCCACAGAACAACTCAACCCATAGAACTCAACCACACAGAACAACTCAACCCATAGAACTCAACCCACAGAACAACTCAACCACACAGAACAACTCAACCCATAGAACAACTCAACCCACAGAACAACTCAACCCACAGAACAACTCAACCCACAGAACAACTCAACCCACAGAACAACTCAACCACACAGAACAACTCAACCACACAGAACAACTCAACCCATAGAACTCAACCCATAGAACTCAACCCACAGAACAACTCAACCCACAGAACAACTCAACCCACAGAAGAACTAAACTAAAGCACCAATATAACACTTGCCTGGGAGGTATGGAAGGAGGGAGGGAGGAATGGAAGGAGGGAGGGAGAAATGGAAGGAGGGAGGAATGGAAGGAGGGAGGGCGGTATGGATGGATGGATGGATGGATGGATGGATGGATGGAGGGAGGGAGGTATAGAAGGAGGGAGGGAGGTGTGGATGGATGGATGGAGGGCGGGATGGATGGAGGGCGGGCGGGCGGGAGGTATGGAAGGAGGGAGGGAGAAATGGAAGGAGGGAGGGAGGGAGGTATGGAAGGAGGGAGGGAGGAATGGAAGTAGGGAGGGAGGTATGGAAGGAGGGAGGAATGGAGGGAGGGAGGAATGGAAGGAGGGAGGGCGGTATGGATGGATGGATGGAGGGAGGGAGGGAGGTATAGAAGGAGGGAGGGAGGTGTGGATGGATGGATGGAGGGCGGGATGGAGGGAGGGCGGGTGGGAGGTATGGAAGGAGGGAGGGAGAAATGGAAGGAGGGAGGGAGGGAGGTATTGAAGGAGGGAGGGAGGAATGGAAGGAGGGAGGGAGGGAGGTATGGAAGGAGGGCGGTATGGAAGGAGGAAGGAGGGATGTATGGAGGGAGGGAGAAGTGAAAGGAGGGAGGGAGTGGAAGGAGGGAGGGAGGGAGGTATGGAAGGAGGGAGGGCGGTATGGAAGGAGGAAGGAGGGAGGTATGGAAGGAGGGAGGGAGGAAGGAAGGGATGGAAGGAGGGAGGGATGGAAGGAGGAAGGAGGAAGGAGGGAGGGATGGAAGGAGGAAGGAGGGAGGTATGGAAGGAGGGAGGGAGGTATGGAAGGAGGGAGGGATGGAAGGAGGAAGGAGGGAGGTATGGAAGGAGGGAGGGAGGGAGGTATGGAAGGAGCGAGGGAGATATGGATGGATGGATGGAAGGAGGGAGGGAGGTATGGAAGGAGGGAGGAAGGGCGGTATGGATGGAGGGAGGGAGTTATGGATGGATGGAGGGAGGGAGGTGTGGATGGATGGATGGAGAGTGGGCAGGAGGTATGGAAGGAGGGAGGGAGGTATGGAATGAGGGAAGAAGGTATGGTAGGAGGGAGGGAGGGAGGGAGGTATGGATGGAGGGAGGTATGGAAGGAGGGAGGGAGGTGTGGATGGATGGATGGAGGGCGGGAGGTGTGGATGGATGGATGGAGGGCGGGAGGTATGGACAGAGGGAGGGAGGTATGGAAGGAGGAGGGAGGGAGGTATGGAAGGAGGGAGGGAGGTATGGAAGGAGGGAGGTATGGAAGGAGGGGGGAGGGAGGTATGGAAGGAGGAAGGAGGGAGGTATGGAAGGAGGGAGGGAGGGAGGTATGGAAGGAGGGAGGGAGATATGGAAGGAGGGAAGTATTTAAGGAGGTAGGTATGGAAGGAAGGAGGTATGGAAGGAGGGAAGTATTTAAGGAGGGGGTATGGAAGGAGGGTAGGAGGTATGGAAGGAGGGAGGGACATAGAAAACAGTAGTTCTGATTTCATGTTTGAATCCTTGATGGAAAACAGTGCCAGCCCCAATCAGTCCTGCTATCAACCAAACACGGACTCATTTCACCATTACCACCACCAGGAAAAACTCTGGGTGGTGTGTGTATTGTGTGTGTGTGTATTGTGTGTGTGTGTTGTGTGAGGTGTGTGTATGTGTGTTGTGTGTTGTGTGAGGTGTGTGTTGTGTGAGGTGTGTGTGTATGTGGATGTGAGGTGTGTGTATTTGTGTGTGTGTGTGTGTGTGTGTGTGTGTTGTGAGTGTGTGTTTGTTATCCCCTACCCCAGGGCCTGCATTATAACAGCAGTGTTTATGACATCAGCCACAGATAAAGCTTCTTATCCTGGCAGTCAGACACATGGGAGTTAGCTGAACTGACTAACAGGGGGAGAGAGAGAGAGAGAGAGGGTGGGACAGAGAGAAAGAGAGAGAGAGCGAGGAGGGGGGAGGGGGAGAGAGAGAGAGAGCGACAGAGAGGGAGACGAGAGAGAGAGAGAGCAGAAATAGAGAGAGAGAGAGCGCGAGAGAGAGTGTGAGAGAAAGAGAGAGAGGAGAGAACAGAAATAGAGAGAGAGAGAGAGAGAGAGAGAGAGAGGGAGAGAGAGAGAGAGGGGAGAGAACAGAAATAGATAGAGAGGGAGAGAACAGAATAGAGAGAGAGAAAAGAATAGAAAAAGAGAGAGAACAGAAATAGAGAGAGAGCGAGAGAGACGAGAGAGAGAGAGAGAGAGAGAGAGGGGCGTGAAATCAAAAGGGACCTTTTTAACAGATGAGATGTTTTGGGCACACCATGCTATACACTGCCTGCCTGCAGATTGTCTACCGTTTGTGTGTGTGTGTGTGTGTGTGTGTGTGTGTGTGTGTGTGTGTGTGTGTGTGTGTGTGTGTGTGTGTGTGTGTGTGTGTGTGTGTGTGTGTGTGTGTTGCACGGCTTATGATTGCAGCCTACAGTTATTTTCTAAAGCACAATGGTGAGAGAGCAGTAATTATTTTTGGCCTTGAACGGCTAATATACTTTTAATTGCTTGTCATTTCCCAAGAAGTCTTTTATGTCCCTGAGGGGTTCCAGTTTGTTTGTGTGTGTGTGTGTGTGTGTGTGTGTGTGTGTGTGTGTGCGCGTGTGTGTGCGTGTGTTCATCACTTAACAGAGGTTAAAACAGGAAGGAGATTTCATGACCGACAGGGACTCACTTTACAGCAAAACCACTGAAAACCTGAACACGTCACCAAAATGGTGTTTCTCACTACCAAGTGTGTTTCTACTGACAGAGATTTGACCCTAAGGTCCACTGTTTGACCCTGAGGTCCACTGTTTGACCCTAAGGTCCACTGATAGAGAGGCTGCTGTGCACCACTTTCAGCCTGCCTGCCTGCCTGACTGCCTGGCTGGCTGCCTGTCTGCCTGGCTGCCTGTCTGCCTGTCTAAGGAGCTTTAGAATATTAATGCACAACTCTACCTGTCAACTCATGAAGATGGTGTGTGTGTGAGTGAGTGAGTGAGTGAGTGAGTGAGTGAGTGAGTGAGTGAGTGAGTGAGTGAGTGAGTGAGTGAGTGAGTGAGTGAGTGAGTGAGTGAGTGAGTGAGAGAGGGAAAGAGAGAGAGAGAGAGTGTGTAATTTGAAGAATATAGTTTGAAGAATACTGTCATCATGTTAAAGGTACAGACTGATCCAACAGAAATTCTGCATCTGCTTCCTAACGCTGACACAACCTTTATCTAGATGGAACTTCATGTTATCCTCTCTCTCCCTCATTTTGTCTGTCTCTTTCTCTCTCTTTCTCTCAGTTTGTCGATGTCCTCTCTCTCTCTCTCGTTTTCTCGCTGTCTCTCTGAAATGCTGTCATCTGGCAGAGGCAGTGTCAGATAAGGAGAGAGAACAGAGAGACAGAGGCTGCGATTACGATAGAGATGAGGAGGAAGACGAAGGGGATAGATGGAGAGAGGAAGAAGAAGGACTGAGAGGAAGACTAAGGGTGTGGATAGATGGAGAGAGGAAGGACTGAGAGGAAGACTAGGGGTGTGGATAGATGGAGATGTACAGACTCAGTGAGCATAGCCTTGCTATTTAGAAAGGCCGCCGTAGGCAGACATGGCTCTCAAGAGAAGACAGGCTATGTGCTCACTGCCAACACAATGAGGTGGAAACTGAGCTGCACTTCCTAACCTCCTGCCCAATGTATGACCATATTAGAGAGACATATTTCCCTCAGATTACACAGATCCACAAAGAATTCGAAAAAACAAACCCAAGTTTGATCAACTCCCATATCTACTGGGTGAAATACCACAGTGTGCCATCACAGCAGCAAGATTTGTGACCTGTTGCCACAAGAAAAGGGCAACCAGTGAAGAACAAACACCATTGTAAATACAACCCATATTTATGCTTATTTATTTTCCCTTGTGTACTTTAACCATTTATACATTGTTACAACACTGTATATATATATAATATGAGATTTGTAATGTCATTATTGTTTTGTAACTTCTGTGAGTGTAATGTTTACTGTTAATTTTTATTGTTTATTTCACTTTTGTATATTATCTACTTCACTTGCTTTGGCAATGTTAACACATGTTTCCCATGACAATAAAGCCCCTTGAATTGAATTGGAGAGACGAAGAGGAAGGACTGAGAGGAAGACCAGGGTTGTGGATAGATGGAGAGAGGAAGACTAAGGGTTGTGTGTGTGTGTGTGTGTGTGTGTGTGTGTGTGTGTGTGTGTGTGTGTGTGCGCTCTCCTACCAGGTTGTTTCCTCCACAGTGACTTCTCCTCCCTGAGAGAGCGGCCATCTATCAGAACTAAATGAGATGTCAGGGGTCAGCACACACACACACACACACACACACACACACGGCGTCCCCACCCAGTTACCACCACAGGCTGCCTATTTGTCACTGAAAATGAGGAAAACAGCATGGTAGCTCCAGACACACACACACACAGTGAGGCTGCTGCTGCTGCCTGTTAAAGATGAGGCTGGGGGTGTGGTCTACCACAGAGCCTTCAGAAAGCATTCATACCCCTGGAACTTAATACACATGTTGTTTTAACAGCCTGAATTCACATGTTGTTTTTAACAGCCTGAATTCACATGTTGTTTTAACAGCCTGAATTCACATGTTGTTTTTAACAGCCTGAATTCACATGTTGTTTTTAACAGCCTGAATTCACATGTTGTTTTTAACAGCCTGAATTCAGATGTTGTTTTTAACAGCCTAAATTCACATGTTGTTTTTAACAGCCTGAATTCAAAATGGATTCATCTGAATTTATTCCTCTGCCATCTACACTCAACTTCCCATAATGACATCACAATTCCCCATAATGACATCACAATACCCCATAATGACATCACAATTCCCCATAATGACATGACAATACCCCATAATGACATCAAAATTCCCCATAATGACATCACAATTCCACATAATGACATCATAATACCCCATAATGTTTTTAGACATGGTTGCAGATTTATTGAAAATTAAATACAGAAATGTCTCATTTACATGAGTCAATACATGTTAGAATCACTTTTGGCAGCAATTACAGTTGTGACTAATTCAAAACTGTAACTCGGCCACTCAGGAAGATTCAATATCATCTTGGTGAGCAACTCCATTGTATATTTGGCCTTGTGTTTTAGGTTATTGTCCTGCTGAAAGGTGAATTTGTCTCCCAGTGTCTGTTAGAAAGCAGACAGAACCAGGTTTTCCTCTAGGATTTTGCCTTTGCCTCGCTCTATTCCATTTCTTTTATCCCTCCAAAAAACTCCCCAGTCCTTGCTGATGACAAGCATAACCATAACATGATGCAGCCACCATCATGCTTGATGGTGATGTGTTGTATTTGCTCGCAACATAACGATTTGTATTCAGGACAAAAAGTTCATTTCTTTTCCACATTTTTTGCAGTATTACTTTAGGGCCGTGTTACAAACAGGATGTATGTTTTGGAATGTTTTTATTCTGTACAGGCTTCCTTCTTTTCACTCTGTCATTTAGGTTAGTATTGTGGAGTAACTACAATGCTGTTGATCCTGTCACAGCCATTAAACTCTGTAACTGTTTTAAAGTCAACATTGGCCTGATGGTGAAATCCCTGAGTGGTTTCCTTCCTCTCCGGCAGCTGAGTTAGACTGGGTGTATAGATCACTTTGAAAGGTGTGATGAATAACTTCACCAGAGGCTCAAAGGGATATTCAATGTCTGCTTTTTCACCCATCTACTAATAGGTGCCCTTCTTTGCAAAGCCTCCCTGATCTTGGTGGTTGAATCTGACGTTTGAAAGACACTCCTCGACTGAGGGACCTTACAGATAATTCATGTTAAACACTATTAAAGCACACAGAGGGAGTCCATGCAACGTCCATGTGAGAGGGAGGGAGTGGGAGTCCATGTGACGTGTTAAGCACATCTTTACTCCTGAACTTATTTAAGCGTTTGCCATAACGATAGGATTGAATACTTATTGACTCAAGACATTTCAGCTTTTCGTTTTAAATACATTTGTTACATTTTTTTACCAACATAATTCCCCTTTGACTTTATCTAATCTGCATTTTGGCATTTTCATTGCCCCTAGAATTTTGAAATGTCATGTTGCTAGGTGACCAATATAACTCTGCAGATGTTGCTAGTTTGCTAGATAAAATATGTAGAAAGCCCTTTGGTACAACTAGCTAGTCATCAAGATGCTGAAGAAACATTTAACATCATCTGTAACTAATTTGACCCAATTTAGGGGTAAAAATAGGGGTAAAAATAGTACCCACAAAACACCAGTCTTAACGTCAACAGTGAGGTGACTTCGGGTCTGGCCTTCTAGGCAGAGTTCCTCTGTCCAGTGTCTGTGTTCTCAATATTTTATTTTTATTGGCCAGTCTGAGATATGGCTTTTTCTTTGCAACTCTGCCCAGAAGGCCAGCATCCCGGAGTCGCCTCTTCACTGTTCAAATCAAATCAAATGTATTTATATAGCCCTTCGTACATCAGCTGATATCTCAAAGTGCTGTACAGAAACCCAGCCTAAAACCCCAAACAGCAAGCAATGCAGGTGTAGAAGCACTGTTGACATTGAGACTTGTGTTTTGCTGGTACTATTTAATGAAGCTGCCAGTTGAGGACTTGTGAGAGGTCTGTTTCTCAAACTAGACAGTCTAATGTACTTGTCCTCTTACTCAGTTGTGCACCGGGGCCTCCCACTCCTCTTTCTATTCTGGTTAGGGCCAGTTTGTGCTGTTCTGTGAAAGGGAGTAGTACACAGCGTTGAACAAGAACTTCAGTTTCTTGGCAATTTCTCGCATGAAATAGACTTCATTTCTCAGAACAAGAATAGACTGATGAGTTTCAGAAGAAAGGTCTTTGTTTCTGGCCATTTTGAGCCTGTAATCAAACCCACAAAGGCTGATGCTCCAGAGACTCAACTAGTCTAAAGAAGGCCAGTTGTATTACTTCTTAATCAGCACAACAGTTTCCAGCTGTGCTAACATAATTGCAAAAGGGTTTTCTAATGATCAATTAGCCTTTTAAAATTATAAACTTGAATTAGCTAACATAAAGTGCCATAGGAATACAGGAGTGATGGTTGCTGATAATGGGCCTCTGTACGCCCATGTAGATATTCCATTAAAAATCTGCCGTTTCCAGCTACAATAGTAACTTACAACCTTAACAATGTCTACACTGTATTTCTGATCAATTTGTTAAGGTAATGGACAACAAAATTGTATTTTCTTTCAAAAGCAAAGATATTTCTAAGTTTGTTTTTTTATTTCACCTTTATTTAACCAGGTAGGCTAGTTGAGAACACCTTTATTTAACCAGGTAGGCCAGTTGAGAACACCTTTATTTAACCAGGTAGGCCAGTTGAGAACACCTTTATTTAACCAGGTAGGCCAGTTGAGAACACCTTTATTTAACCAGGTAGGCCAGTTGAGAACACCTTTATTTAACCAGGTAGGCCAGGTGAGAACACCTTTATTTAACCAGGTAGGCCAGTTGAGAACACCTTTATTTAACCAGGTAGGCCAGTTGAGAACACCTTTATTTAACCAGGTAGGCCAGTTGAGAACACCTTTATTTAACCAGGTAGGCTAGTTGAGAACACCTGTATTTAACCAGGGAGGCCAGTTGAGAACACCTGTATTTAACCAGGTAGGCTAGTTGAGAACACCTTTATTTAACCAGGTAGGCTAGTTGAGAACACCTTTATTTAACCAGGTAGGCCAGGTGAGAACACCTTTATTTAACCAGGTAGGCCAGTTGAGAACACCTTTATTTAACCAGGTAGGCCAGGTGAGAACACCTTTATTTAACCAGGTAAGCTAGTTGAGAACACCTTTATTTAACCAGGTAGGCCAGGTGAGAACACCTTTATTTAACCAGGTAAGCTAGTTGAGAACACCTTTATTTAACCAGGTAAGCTAGTTGAGAACACCTTTATTTAACCAGGTAGGCTAGTTGAGAACACCTTTATTTAACCAGGTAGGCTAGTTGAGAACACCTTTATTTAACCAGGTAGGCAAGTTGAGAACACCTTTATTTAACCAGGTAGGCCAGTTGAGAACACCTTTATTTAACCAGGTAGGCCAGTTGAGAACACCTTTATTTAACCAGGTAGGCCAGTTCTCATTTGCAACTGCAACCTGGCCAAGATAAAGCAAAGCAGTTCGACACAAACAACAACACAGAGTTACACATGGAGTAAAACAAACATACAGTCAATAATACAGTATAAAACACGTCTATATACAATGTGAGCAAATGAGGTGAGAAGGGAGGTAAAGGCAAAAAAAGGCCATGGTGGCAAAGTAAATACAATATAGCAAGTAAAACACTGGAATAGTAGATATGCAGTGGAAGAATGTGCAAAGTAGAAATAAAAATAATGGGGTGCAAAGGAGCAAAATAAATAAATAAATACAGTAGGGGGAGAGGTAGATGTTTGGGCTAAATTATAGGATGGGCTATGTACAGGTGCAGTAATCTGTGAGCTGCTCTGACAGCTGGTGCTTAAAGCTAGTGAGGGAGATAAGCGTTTCCAGATTCAGAGATTTTTGTAGTTCGTTCCAGTCATTGGCAGCAGAGAACTGGAAGGAGAATTGGCTTTGGGGGTGACCAGTGAGATATACCTGCTGGAGTGCGTGCTACAGGTGGGTGCTGCTGCTATGGTGGCCAGCGAGCTGAGATAAGGGGGGACTTTACCTAACAGCGTCTTGTAGATGACCTGGAGCCAGTGGGTTTGGCGACGAGTATGAAGTGAGGGCCAGCCAACGAGAGCGTACAGGTCGCAGTGGTGGGTAGTATAGGGGGCTTTGGTAGTGTATATATATGTATAAACCAAAAAGGTTTAAGGGATCAACTACAAGCACAAAAATAGTGAAAATAAGGCCAGATAAAATTAGGTGAACTTCCCCTTTAACGTTACACATCAAAGCTACTACTGACCATATTGCCCAATCTGGTGAGAGTCTGTGGTTTTGTCAACAGTCTGTATCATTACAAGTGTCCTGTATGAATGACCCTGTTGGTGTAAATCACTGGCCTTGTCCAAATACCCAGACTAGTGTACGAAAATTGTATGTGAAAAAATAGTTATATTGTATGTGAAATTTAAAAATAAAAAAATACTAGGTCAAATGCCTCATCTAATGCGCGATTGGGTTGACTAACCCCCATTCATCGATTTCAAATCAAATTGTATTAATCACATGAGCCAAATACAAGTATAGACCTTACAGTGAAATGCTTAATTACAAGCCCCTAATCAACAACGCAGTTTAAAAAAATACAAATAAAAATAAGAAATAAAAAAGAAACAAATATTAAAGAGCTGCAGTAAAATAACAATAGTGAGACAGAGTCAATGTGCTGGGGCACCGGTACAGAGTCAATGTGCTGTGGGGTACCGGTACAGAGTCAATGTGCAGGGGTACCGGTACAGAGTCAATGTGCTGGGGTACCGGTACAGAGTCAATGTGCTGGGGTACCGGTACAGAGTCAATGTGCAGGGGGCACCGCTACAGAGTCAATGTGCTGGGGGTACTGGTACAGAGACAATGTGCTGGGGGTACTGGTACAGAGTCAATGTGCTGGGGCACCGGTACAGAGTCAATGTGCAGGGGTACCGGTACAGAGTCAATGTGCAGGGGGGGGTACCGGTACAGAGTCAATGTGCAGGGGGTACCGGTACAGAGTCAATGTGCAGGGGGTACTGGTACAGAGTCAATGTGCAGGGGGCACCGGTACAGAGTCAATGTGCAGGGGGTACCGGTACAGAGTCAATGTGCTGGGGGTACTGGTACAGAGTCAATGTGCTGGGGCACCGGTACAGAGTCAATGTGCAGGGGTACCGGTACAGAGTCAATGTGCTGGGGTACCGGTACAGAGTCAATGTGCTGGGGTACCGGTACAGAGTCAATGTGCTGGGGTACCGGTACAGAGTCAATGTGCTGGGGTACCGGTACAGAGTCAATGTGCTGGGGTACCGGTACAGAGTCAATGTGCAGGGGTACCGGTACAGAGTCAATGTGCTGGGGGTACCGGTACAGAGTCAATGTGCTGGGGGTACCGGTACAGAGTCAATGTGCTGGGGTACCGGTACAGAGTCAATGTGCTGGGGGGTACCGGTACAGAGTCAATGTGCAGGGTACCGGTACAGAGTCAATGTGCAGGGGTACCGGTACAGAGTCAATGTGCTGGGGTACCGGTACAGAGTCAATGTGCTGGGGTACCGGTACAGAGTCAATGTGCTGGGGGTACCGGTACAGAGTCAATGTGTGGGGGTACCGGTACAGAGTCAATGTGCTGGGGTACCGGTACAGAGTCAATGTGCAGGGGTACCGGTACAGAGTCAATGTGTGGGGGGGTACCGGTACAGAGTCAATGTGCTGGGGTACCGGTACAGAGTCAATGTGCTGGGGTACCGGTACAGAGTCAATGTGCTGGGGGTACCGGTACAGAGTCAATGTGCGGGGGGTACCGGTACAGAGTCAATGTGCTGGGGTACCGGTACAGAGTCAATGTCAATGGGGGGGTACCGGTACAGAGTCAATGTGCTGGGGGTACCGGTACAGAGTCAATGTGCTGGGGGTACCGGTACAGAGTCAATGTGCTGGGGGTACCGGTACAGAGTCAATGTGCTGGGGGTACCGGTACAGAGTCAATGTGCTGGGGTACCGGTACAGAGTCAATGTGCTGGGGGTACCGGTACAGAGTCAATGTGCTGGGGTACCGGTACAGAGTCAATGTGCTGGGGGTACCGGTACAGAGTCAATGTGCTGGGGGTACCGGTACAGAGTCAATGTGCTGGGGTACCGGTACAGAGTCAATGTGCTGGGGGGTACCGGTACAGAGTCAATGTGCTGGGGGTACCGGTACAGAGTCAATGTGCTGGGGTACCGGTACAGAGTCAATGTGCAGGGGTACTGGTACAGAGTCAATGTGCTGGGGTACCGGTACAGAGTCAATGTGCTGGGGTACCGGTACAGAGTCAATGTGCTGGGGGTACTGGTACAGAGTCAATGTGCTGGGGGTACCGGTACAGAGTCAATGTGCTGGGGGTACCGGTACAGAGTCAATGTGCTGGGGTACCGGTACAGAGTCAATGTGCGGGGTACCGGTACAGAGTCAATGTGCGGGGGGTACTGGTACAGAGTCAATGTGCGGGGGTACCGGTACAGAGTCAATGTGCGGGGGTACCGGTACAGAGTCAATGTGCTGGGGTACCGGTACAGAGTCAATGTGCTGGGGGTACCGGTACAGAGTCAATGTGCTGGGGTACCGGTACAGAGTCAATGTGCTGGGGTACCGGTACAGAGTCAATGTGCTGGGGTACCGGTACAGAGTCAATGTGCAGGGGAGTACCGGTACAGAGTCAATGTGCAGGGGGTACCGGTACAGAGTCAATGTGCAGGGGGTACCGGTACAGAGTCAATGTGCGGGGGCACCGGTACAGAGTCAATGTGCGGGGGCACCGGTACAGAGTCAATGTGCAGGGGGTACCGGTACAGAGTCAATGTGCAGGGGTACCGGTACAGAGTCAATGTGCTGGGGTACCGGTACAGAGTCAATGTGCAGGGGGTACCGGTACAGAGTCAATGTGCAGGGGTACCGGTACAGAGTCAATGTGCGGGGGTACCGGTACAGAGTCAATGTGCTGGGGGTACCGGTACAGAGTCAATGTGCTGGGGGTACCGGTACAGAGTCAATGTGCTGGGGGTACCGGTACAGAGTCAATGTGCTCAGGGGGGGTACCGGTACAGAGTCAATGTGCGGGGGTACCGGTACAGAGTCAATGTGCGGGGGTACCGGTACAGAGTCAATGTGCAGGGGTACCGGTACAGAGTCAATGTGCAGGGGTACCGGTACAGAGTCAATGTGCTGGGGTACCGGTACAGAGTCAATGTGCTGGGGTACCGGTACAGAGTCAATGTGCTGGGGTACCGGTACAGAGTCAATGTGCTGGGGTACCGGTACAGAGTCAATGTGCAGGGGGTACCGGTACAGAGTCAATGTGCAGGGGGGTACCGGTACAGAGTCAATGTGCAGGGGGTACCGGTACAGAGTCAATGTGCAGGGGGTACCGGTACAGAGTCAATGTGCGGGGGCACCGGTACAGAGTCAATGTGCAGGGCACCGGTACAGAGTCAATGTGCTTTGGCACCGGTACAGAGTCAATGTGCAGGGGTACCGGTACAGAGTCAATGTGCAGGGGTACCGGTACAGAGTCAATGTGCAGGGGGTACCGGTACAGAGTCAATGTGTAGGGGGTACCGGTACAGAGTCAATATGTTAGGGGTACCGGTACACCCTACAGAGTCAATGTGCAGGGGTACCGGTACAGAGTCAATGTGCAGGGGGTACCGGTACAGAGTCAATGTGCAGGGGTACCGGTACAGAGTCAATGTGCAGGGGGCCCTATAGTGTAAGGTTATTACACAGAACCCTATATAGTTATTATACAGAACCCTATAGAGTAAGGTTATTATACAGAACCCTATATAGTTATTATACAGACCCCTATAGAGTAAGGTTATTACACAGAACCCTATAGAGTCATTATACAGAACCCTATAAAGTCATTATACAGACCCCTATAGAGTAAGGTTATTACACAGAACCCTATAGAGTCATTATACAGACACCTATATAGTAAGGTTATTACACATTATAGAGAATATAGTAAGGAAATTATACAGAACCCTATAGAGTAAGGTTATTACACAGAACCCTATAGAGTAAGGTTATTACACAGAACCCTATAGAGTAAGGTTATTATACAGACCCATATATAGTAAGGTTATTATACAGAACCCTATATAGTCATTATACAGAACCCTACAGAGTATGGTTATTATACAGACCCCTATAGAGTCAGGTTATTATACAGACCCCTATAGAGTAAGGTTATTATACAGACCCCTATAGAATAAGGTTATTATACAGAACCCTGTAGAGTTATTATACAGACCCCCTATATAATAAGGTTATTATACAGAACCCTATAGAGTCATTATACAGACCCCTATAGTGTAAGGTTATTACACAGAACCCTATATAGTTATTAAATAGAACCCTACAGAGTAAGGTTATTATAGAGAACCCTATATAGTTATTGTATTAAAAAACCCTACAGAGTAAGGTTATTATACAGAACCCTATAGAATAAGGTGATTATACAGAAACCTATATAGTAAGGTTATTATACAGAACCATATATAGTAAGGTTATTATACAGAACCCTATATAGTAAGGTTATTAAACAGAACCCTATATAGTCATTATACAGAACCCAACAGAGTAAGGTTATTATACAGAACCCTATAGAGTCATTATACAGAACCCTACAGAGTCAGGTTATTATACAGAACCCTACAGAGTCAGGTTATTATACAGAACCCTATAGAGTAAGGTTATTATACAGACCCCTATAGGGTTATTATACAGAACCATATAGAGTAAGGTTATTATACAGAACCCTATAGGGTAAGGTTATTATACAGAACTTTAGCGTTATAATACAGAACCCTATAGAGTTATTATACGGGAACCTGTATAGTTATTATACAGAACCCTATAGAGTTATTATACAGAACCCTACAGAATAAGGTTATTATACAGAACCCTATATAGTTATTATACAGAAACCTATATAGTAAGGTTATTATACAGAACCGTATAGAATAAGGTTATTATACAGAACCCTATAGAATAAGGTTATTATACAGAACCCTGTAGAGTTATTATACAGACCCCTATATAATAAGGTTATTATACAGAACCCTATAGAGTTATTATATAGAACCCTACAGAGTAAGGTTATTATACAGAACCCTATATAGTTATTATACAGAACCCTACAGAGTAAGGTTATTATACAGAACCCTATAGAATAAGGTTATTATACAGAACCATATATAGTTATTATACAGAAACCTATATAGTAAGGTTATTATACAGAACCATATAGAGTAAGGTTATTATACAGAACCCTACAGAGTAAGGTTATTATACAGACCCCTATATAATATGGTTATTATACAGAACCCTATAGAGTTATTATACAGGAACCCTACATAATAAGGTTATTATACAGAACCCTATAGAGTAAGGTTATTATACAGAACCTTAGCGTTATTGTACAAAACCCTATAGAGTTATTATACAGAACCCTATATAATACGGTTATTATACAGAACCCTATAGAGTCACTATACAGACCCCTATAGTGTAAGGTTATTATACAGAACCCTATAGAATAAGGTTATTATACAGAACCATATATAGTTATTATACAGAACCCTACAGAGTAAGGTTATTATACAGAACCCTATATAGTAAGGTTATTAAACAGAACCCTATATAGTCATTATACAGAACCCTACAGAGTAAGGTTATTATACAGAACCCTATAGAGTTATTATACAGGAACCTGTAGAGTTATTATACAGAACCCTACAGAATAAGGTTATTATACAGACCCCTATAGAGTAAGGTTATTATACAGAACCTTAGCGTTATAATACAGAACCCTATAGAGTTATTATACGGGAACCTGTAGAGTTATTATACAGAACCCTATAGAGTTATTATACAGAACCCTATATAATAAGGTTATTATACAGAACCCTATAGAGTCACTATACAGACCCCTATAGTGTAAGGTTATTACACAGAACCCTATATAGTTATTATACAGAACCCTACAGAGTAAGGTTATTATACAGAACCCTATAGAATAAGGTTATTATACAGAACCCTATAGAATAAGGTTATTATACAGAACCCTATATAGTCAGGTTATTATACAGACCCCTATAGAGTCAGGTTATTATACAGACCCCTGTAGAGTCAGGTTATTATACAGAACCCTATAGAGTCAGGTTATTATACAGACCCCTATAGAGTAAGGTTATTATACAGACCTCTATAGAGGTATTATATAGAGTTATAATACAGAACCCTGTAGAGTTATTATACAGGTTCTGTATAATAACTCTACAGGGTTCTGTATTATACAGGGTTCTGTATACCTACAGGGTTCTGTTATAATACAGAACCCTACAGGGTTCTGTATAAGAACTCTACAGGGTTCTGTATAATAACTCTACAGGGTTCTGTATAATCTGTATAATAGCTCTATAGGGTTCTGTATAATACAGAACTCTACAGGGTTCTGTATAATAACTCTACAGGGTTCTGTATAATATAGAATAAGGTTCTTATACAGAACAATGGAATGCTTCTTGCTTCTGGAATCCTTCTGTCTTCAGAACCCTAATGGAATCCTTCTTGCTTCAATGGAATCCTTCTTTCCAATGGAATTATACCTTCTTGTCTTCCATGGAATCCTTCTTGCCCTTCCAATGGAATCCTAATCCTTCTTGCCCTTCCAATGGAATCCTTCTTGCCCTTCCAATGGAATTCCTTCTTGCCCTTCCAATGGAATAACTTCTTGCTTGAGGGTTCTTGGTAGAACCCTAGGGTTCTCTGTATAAAGCTCTTACAGGGTTCTGCCTCTAGCTACAGTATGGTTCAGACAATAGGAATTCTAGCTAACTAGATGCAGCGTGGCTTCCAGGGTTCTGTATTAACTTATTGGGTTCTGTATAATAACTCTACAGGGTTCTTGCCTTCCAATGGAATGCTTCTTGCTTCCAATGGAATCATTCTGGTCTTCCAATGGAATCCTTCTTGCTTCCAATGGAATCCTTCTGGCCTTCCAATGGAATCCTTCTTGTCTTCCAATGGAATCCTTCTTGCCCTTCCAATGGAATCCTTCTTGCCCTTCCAATGGAATCCTTCTTGCCCTTCCAATGGAATCCTTCTTGCCCTTCCAATGGAATCCTTCTTGCCCTTCCAATGGAATCCTTCTTGCCCTTGGAAGCAATAACGGTTCTTGGTAGAACCCTATCCCTCTGGAAGAACCATTTTAGAACCCTTTTCTGCTAAGAATGTATCCTCTAGCTACAGTATGGTGCAGACAGATAGACAGACACTAGCTACTCCAGATGCAGCGTGGCTGGCCCTGACAGCTGTGAAGTTCTACTTATTGAGTCGATGGCTAATGAGAACACCAGGGAGTGTGTGTAAGTGCACTTTGTGTATGTGAATGCCCTTGTGTGTGTGTGTGTCTGTGGTGAAGCGTGTGCGTGTGTGTGTGCCTGTGTGCCTGTGTGTGGTGTGTGTGTACACAGAGAGGATACAGCTGTTTGAAGATTTCCCAGTAGAAAGACAGTGATGACGATCAAATGGATGACTGACAAACAGCAAACAGTTTATCCATGAGCACCGGGGCTGAAGGCTCCGGAGACACAAAATGGCGTGTTTCACCCTGGGAAGCAATAGGAAGTAAACGGAAACAAATGGAATGAAACAGACGGACCAAAATGTTTTGCCACAGTCTGCTACAGTGTTCACTAATGAATACACACCAGGTGAAGGAGAGATGAGACAGCAACATACCAGATGAAGGAGAGGAGAGACAGCAACACACCAGGTGAAGGAGAGGTGAGACAGCAACACACCAGGTGAAGGAGAGGTGAGACAGCAACACAGGTGAAGGAGAGGAGAGACAGCAACATACCAGGTGAAGGAGAGGAGAGATAGCAACATACCAGGTGAAGGAGACACAGCAACAAACCAGGTGAGGAGAGGAGACACAGCAACACCCAGGTGAACAGCTGTTTGAAGAAACAAACCAGGTGAAAGAGGAGAGACAGAACATCACCAGGTGAAGGAGAGGAGGCACAGCAACCATGAGCAGGGAAGTAGAGGAGAGACAGCAAAATACCAGGTGAAGGAGGGAAGCAAGGTAGGAGGAGTACAGCAACATACCAGGTGAAGGAATGAGAGGAACAGACCAGGTGACCAAACAGGTTTTGGAAACCAGGTGAGGGAGAGTTCAGAACAGCAACATACCAGGTGAAGGAGAGGAGAGACAGCAACATACCAGGTGAAGGAGAGGAGACACAGCAACAAACCAGGTGAAGGAGAGGAGAGACAGCAACATACCAGGTGAAGGAGAGGTGAGACAGCAACATACCAGGTGAAGGAGAGGAGAGACAGCAACATACCAGGTGAAGGAGAGGAGAGACAGCAACATACCAGGTGAAGGAGAGGAGAGACAGCAACATACCAGGTGAAGGAGAGGAGAGACAGCAACATACCAGGTGAAGGAGAGGAGAGACAGCAACATACCAGGTGAAGGAGAGGTGAGACAGCAACATACCAGGTGAAGTAGAGGAGAGACAGCAACATACCAGGTGAAGGAGAGGAGAGACAGAAACAAACCAGGTGAGGGAGAGGAGACACAGAAACAAACCAGGTGAGGGAGAGGAGACACAGCAACATACCAGGTGAAGGAGAGGAGAGACAGCAACATACCAGGTGAAGGAGAGGAGACACAGCAACATACCAGGTGATGGAGAGGAGACACAGCAACATACCAGGTGAAGGAGAGGAGACACAGCAACATACCAGGTGAAGGAGAGGAGACAGCAACATACCAGGTGAAGGAGAGGAGAGACAGCAACATACCAGGTGAAGGAGAGGAGAGACAGAAACAAACCAGGTGATTGGAGAGGAGACACAGCAACATACCAGGTGAGCTCTAGGAGAAGGAGGTGAAACAGCAACATACCAGGTGAAGGAGAGGTAAGACAGGTGCAAACAGATACCAGGTGAAGGAGAGGTTTACACAGCAACATACCAGGTGAAGGAGAGGTGAGACAGCAACATACCAGGTGAAGGAGAGGAGAGACAGAAACATACCAGGTGAAGGAGAGGAGACCCAGCAACATACCAGGTGAAGGAGAGGTGAGACAGCAACATACCAGGTGAAGGAGACACAGCAACATACCAGGTGAAGGAGACACAGCAACATACCAGGTGAAGGAGAGGAGACACAGCAACATACCAGGTGAAGGAGAGGAGACACAGCAACACACCAGGTGAAGGAGAGGAGACACAGCAACACACCAGGTGAAGGAGAGGAGACACAGCAACATACCAGGTGAAGGAGACACCGCAACACACCAGGTGAAGGAGAGGAGACACAGCAACATACCAGGTGAAGGAGACACCGCAACACACCAGGTGAAGGAGAGGAGAGATGGCAACAACTACCAGGTGAAGGATAAGAGGTAAAACATATGGAACCAGAAGTAGTAATACGCACAAAGTCAATCCAAGGATTTTAGATTGGTTCAGGAAATACGCCACAAGACTGGGAGCTCTACTGGAAAAGGTAGAAAACACTCGTTTGGTGTTTTAAATCTGGGCTGGGTAAACTGGTGCAGAATCAGATGACTTCTTCTGCAGGATTTGAATGTTTAACACTGATTTATGTTTCTGATCATTTGTCAGTTGAACCCATGTTTGACAGGTGAGGACAGGGGTCAATCCCCCCCGGCAGTAAGGACAGGTTTTACAACATGAATTACAGGATGGGAAAGAGTCGCCTCATCGTTGAACGTCATTCTGCCTGACGGTTGTGATTTCATCACCATCCGTTAACGTTATTCTGCCTGACGGTTGTGATTTCATCACCATCCGTTACGTCATTCTGCCTGACGGTTGTGATTTCATCACCATCCGTTACGTCATTCTGCCTGACGGTTGTGATTTCATCACCATCCGTTACGTCATTCTGCCTGACGGTTGTGATTTCATCACCATCCGTTACGTCATTCTGCCTGACGGTTGTGATTTCATCACCATCCGTTACGTCATTCTGCCTGACGGTTGTGATTTCATCACCATCCGTTACGTCATTCTGCCTGACGGTTGTGATTTCATCACCATCCGTTACGTCATTCTGCCTGACGGTTGTGATTTCATCACCATCCGTTATTTCATCGTCATTCTGCCTGACGGTTGTGATTTCATCACCATCCGTTACGTCATTCTGCCTGACGGTTGTGATTTCATCACCATCCGTTACGTCATTCTGCCTGACGGTTGTGATTTCATCACCATCCGTTACGTCATTCTGCCTTGATTTCATCACCATCCGGTTGTGATTTCATCACCATCCGTTACGTCATTCTGCCTGACGGTTGTGATTTCATCACCATCCGTTACGTCATTCTGCCTGACGGTTGTGATTTCATCACCATCCGTTACGTCATTCTGCCTGACGGTTGTGATTTCATCACCATCCGTTACGTCATTCTGCCTGACGGTTGTGATTTCATCACCATCCGTTACGTCATTCTGCCTGACGGTTGTGATTTCATCACCATCCGTTACGTCATTCTGCCTGACGGTTGTGATTTCATCACCATCCGTTACGTCATTCTGCCTGACGGTTGTGATTTCATCACCATCCGTTACGTCATTCTGCCTGACGGTTGTGATTTCATCACCATCCGTTACGTCATTCTGCCTGACGGTTGTGATTTCATCACCATCCGTTACGTCATTCTGCCTGACGGTTGTGATTTCATCACCATCCGTTACGTCATTCTGCCTGACGGTTGTGATTTCATCACCATCCGTTACGTCATTCTGCCTGACGGTTGTGATTTCATCACCATCCGTTACGTCATTCTGCCTGACGGTTGTGATTTCATCACCATCCGTTACGTCATTCTGCCTGACGGTTGTGATTTCATCACCATCCGTTACATCTCGTGATACAACAAAGCTGCTTAATACTCTGTACTTTCTTCAAAACAGTCATTCAACATCGTGTAAAAAAAAATTGATAAAGTCAAAAAAATAATAATTTGAATTACCCACAATCCTCTAAAAAAACAGAACCATGTGACGAGATAGGAAGTGCAAAGAGAAGACAACCAGACTTCCAATGAGTTCCAATCCATTTTCTCGATCTTGGTTATGCTACAAAAAAATATGCTTCCATTTTGAGCAACATATTTAAGTTTATTCGTAATTGTTTTGGTAAAATGAAGTGAAAAAAAAACATTGAAATGACATGCATTCATTTTTATATAGTATATATAGTACATATTTAGATAGTATATGAGTGTGTATATATAATTATTTTATTTTTTTTTTTTGGTTTGTTGTCAATTTCAATTCCCCTCGTAATAATTATTTACAGTGTGGTTGAGGGTGTAAAATACCAATTAAAAATGTACAATTTTACTGCACCAGAAGTCAGGGGTTTAATTCCTGTCCCACTTTCAGTCCCGTTTCTAATCTGTCTAAATAAAGCAATGACAAATATGAAGTTGGAATTCCACAGAAATAAATATTCTCCATAGACCCTGTCATGAGTCAGTATTTAGGCTGTAAACCACATACAATTGCTGCTTTATACACTGAAATACCAACCAGCGTTAAAACACTCTCTTAAAAAACACCAGTATTCAGGTTGAAGAACCACTTCGGCTGTTTCAGAGTAGTTCTATTCTGTACTTCCATTTCATTACGCAATCATGGTCTTTCAGTAGTAGTACACACACACACACACACACACACACACACACACACACACAGATAACATCACAGGAGAGCTGTCAAAGGTTGTGTAAAATGTAAAGTTCCTGGCAAACGGCCCACTGCTGCCCATGGCACAGATAACATCAAACCAGGATATAGAGCAACATCTGTTAAATGTGAGTGAGTGATTTGGCAAGTGGACTGTGATAACAATGTGAGTGAGTGTGTAGTGAGTGAGTGAGTGAATGAATCTACCATCCTAGTGAGTGAGTGCCCAGTGTCTGCTGTAGTGAGTGAGTGAGTGAGTGAGTGAGTGAGTGAGTGAGTGAGTGTGTCCCAGTAAGGGGATGTGAAACCCACCAATGACAGAGAAGCTCCTCTCAAAGCTCCACTGGTTTCATCCTACAGCCATCTGGAATCAGACAACAGTATCCACACAGCAGAGGTGACACTTATCTCCATCATTAAAGATGACAATATCACACAAACAGACTCTTTAATAACAGCTCTGTGAAGATTTAAACCAATATGATTCCCTGCACCAGCAACATCTGTTAAATGTGTGTATGTGACCATTAGAATTTGATTTGATTTATTTTAAATATGGCAAGCAGACTTCATATGGGACTGTCAGATAACAATGCTTTGGAGTGTGTGTTGTGTATGGTCGACTAAATCTCTCTCATGTACCCAGACTAGTAGTTGAATCCTCCTTCACACTCAGCTAATCTACCATCCTAGTGTTAACCAGCACAGTGTTAACCAGCCCAGCCCAGTGTCTGCTGTAGACAGTGTTAACCCAGCCCAGTGTCTGCTGTAGACAGTGTTAACCAGTCCAGTGTCTGCTGTAGACAGTGTTAACCAGCCCAGTGTCTGCTGTAGACAGTGTTAACCAGCCCAGTGTCTGCTGTAGACAGTGTTAACCCCAGCCCAGTGTCTGCTGTAGACAGTGTTAACCAGCCCAGTGTCTGCTGTAGAGCCCAGTGTTGCCAGCAGTGTTAACCAGCCCAGTGTCTGCTGTAGACAGTGTTAACCAGCAGCCCAGTGTCTGCTGTAGACAGTGTTAGACCAGCCCAGTGTCTGCTGTAGACAGTGTTAACCAGCCCAGCTGCTGTAGACAGTGTTAACCAGCCCAGTGTCTGCTGTAGACAGTGTTAACCCCCAGTGTCTGCTGTAGACAGTGTTAACCAGCCCAGTGTCTGCTGTAGACAGTGTTAACCAGCCCAGTGTCTGCTGTAGCCCAGTGTCTGCTGTAGACAGTGTTAACCAGCCCAGTGTCTGCTGTAGACAGTGTTAACCAGCCCAGTGTCTGCTGTAGACAGTGTTAACCAGCCCAGTGTCTGCTGTAGACAGTGTTAACCAGCCCAGTGTCTGCTGTAGACAGTGTTAACCAGCCCAGTGTCTGCTGTAGACAGTGTTAACCAGCCCAGTAGACAGTGTTAACCAGCCCAGTGTCTGCTGTAGACAGTGTTAACCAGCTCAGCCCAGTGTCTGCTGTAGACAGTGTTAACCAGCCCAGCCCAGTGTCTGCTGTAGACAGTGTTAACCAGCCCAGCCCAGTGTCTGCTGTAGACAGTGTTAACCAGCTCAGCCCAGTGTCTGCTGTAGACAGTGTTAACCAGCCCAGTGTCTGCTGTAGACAGTGTTAACCAGCCCAGTGTCTGCTGTTAACCAGACCCAGTGTCTGCTGTAGACAGTGTTAACCAGCCCAGTGTCTGCTGTAGACAGTGTTAACCAGCCCAGCCCAGTGTCTGCTGTAGACAGTGTTAACCAGCCCAGCCCGGTGTCTGCTGTAGACAGTGTTAACCAGCCCAGCCCAGTGTCTGCTGTAGACAGTGTTAACCAGCCCAGTGTCTGCTGTAGACAGTGTTAACCAGTGTCTGCTAACCAGCCCAGCCCAGTGTCTGCTGTAGACAGTGTTAACCAGCCCAGTGTCTGCTGTAGACAGTGTTAACCAGCCCAGTGTCTGCTGTAGACAGTGTTAACCAGCCCAGTGTCTGCTGTAGACAGTGTTAACCAGCCCAGTGTCTGTCTGCTGTCTGCTGTAGACAGTGTTAACCAGCCCAGCCCAGTGTCTGCTGTAGACAGTGTTAACCAGCCCAGTGTCTGCTGTAGACAGTGTTAACAGTGTCTGCTGTAGACAGTGTTAACCCAGCCCAGTGTCTGCTGTAGACAGTGTCTGCTGTAGACAACCAGCCCAGCTGCTGTAGACAGTGTTAACCAGCCCAGCCCAGTGCTGTGTAGACAGTGTTAACCAGCCCAGTGTCTGCTGTAGACAGTGTTAACCAGCCCAGTGTCTGCTGTAGACAGTGTGTAACTGCTGTAGACAGTGTTAACCAGCCCAGTGTCTGCTGTAGACAGTGTTAACCAGCCCAGCCCAGTGTCTGCTGTAGACAGTGTTAACCAGCCCAGTGTCTGCTGTAGACAGTGTTAACCAGCCCAGTGTCTGCTGTAGACAGTGTTAACCAGCCCAGTGTCTGCTGTGGCTCAGACAGTGTTGCTGTAACCAGCCCAGTGTCTGCTGTAGACAGTGTTAACCAGCCCAGTGTCTGCTGTAGACAGTGTTAACCAGCCCAGTGTCTGCTGTAGACAGTGTTAACCAGCCCAGCCCAGTGTCTGCTGTAGACAGTGTTAACCAGCCCAGTGTCTGCTGTAGACAGTGTTAACCAGCCCAGCCCAGTGTCTGCTGTAGACAGTGTTAACCAGCCAGTGTCTGCTGTAGACAGTGTTAAGCCAGCCCAGTGTCTGCTGTGTAGACAGTGTTAGAGTGTCTGCTGTAGACAGTGTTAACCAGCCCAGTGTCTGCTGTAGACAGTGTTAACCAGCCCAGTGTCTGCTGTGACAGTGTTAACCAGCCCAGTGTCTGCTGTAGACAGTGTTAACCAGCCCAGTGTCTGCTGTAGACAGTGTTAACCAGCCCAGTGTCTGCTGTAGACAGTGTTAACCAGCCC
>NW_024608313.1:0-15000 GCF_018296145.1 Oncorhynchus tshawytscha | reverse complement strand
GTATATAGCTCCACATTGATCTGGTCCTGGTACTCCCTGTATATAGCTCCACATTGATCTGGTACTCCCTGTACATAGCTCCACATTGATCTGGTACTGGTACTCCCTGTATATAGCTCCACATTGATCTGGTACTCCCTGTACATAGCTCCACATTGATCTGGTACTGGTACTCCCTGTATATAGCTCCACATTGATCTGGTACTCCCTGTATATAGCTCCACATTGATCTGGTACTTCCTGTATATAGCTGCACATTGATCTGGTACTGGTACTTCCTGTATACAGTGTAGCTCCACATTGATCTGGTACTGGTACTCCCTGTATATAGCTCCACATTGATCTGGTACTCCCTGTACATAGCTCCACATTGATCTGGTACTGGTACTCCCTGTATATAGCTCCACATTGATCTGGTACTGGTACTTCCTGTATATAGCTCCACATTGATCTGGTACTGGTACTTCCTGTATATAGCTCCACATTGATCTGGTACTGGTACTTCCTGTATATAGCTCCACATTGATCTGGTACTGGTACTTCCTGTATATAGCTCCACATTGATCTGGTACTTCCTGGTCCACATTGATCCTGTATATAGCTCCACATTGATCTGGTACTGGTACTTCCTGTATATAGCTCCACATTGATCTGGTACTGGTACTTCCTGTATATAGCTCCACATTGATCTGGTACTGGTACTTCCTGTATATAGCTCCACATTGATCTGGTACTTCCTGTATACAGTGTAGCTCCATTCTTGTGTATTTTATTTTATTCCTCTTGTCATTTTATTTATAGTATTAGTTTTAAACCGTATCGTTGGGAAGGGCTCATAAGCATTTCAGGGTAAAGTCTACACCTGTTGTATGTGGCACATGTGACAAAATAGGATTTGATGTGATGTGACTTCCTTTGCACAGACAGCTTCTCCCCTGTGGCAGAATTGAGTGGGAAAAGACACTAAATGCTATCAAAACCATATAAACTTTCAGCGTCAAAACTTCCCAAAGGCAGCCTGAAAAAGTAGCGGAATTTCTTACTACTAGCTTCTTTAACCAATAAAAGTTGCTGGGGAGATTTGAAAACTTGCTAAATATAGTGAAGTCAAAACTGAAACACATTGGAAACTCTGAACTCAAGTTAAAACAAATGTAAAAAGGTGAAATAGAGTTCTGATCTCAGAGATCTGTTAAATAGAGTTCTGATCTCAGAGATCTGTTAATAAATAGAGTTCTGATCTCAGAGATCTGTTAAATAGAGTTCTGATCTCAGAGATCTGTTAAATAGAGTTCTGATCTCAGAGATCTGTTAAATAGAGTTCTGATCTCAGAGATCTGTTAAATAGAGTTCTGATCTCAGAGATCTGTTAATAAATAGAGATCTGATTGTGTTCAACAGGACAACATCAAGCAGGTGATCTCAGAGATCTCTTAAATGGTGCACTACAATTAGATATCTTTTAACCTTTTCAGATTATGGAATTCTCACAATGCCCTGAAATGCCATATTTTCCAAACATTCCAAAGGAGCATGTTGACAGGTGGTTTTAAAAAACAGGGACACTTTTGCCATTCACCTTTATAGACTATAGAACCATGATAATGTAAGAATGTCTGGTGTTGTTCTAGAATCTAGACCTCCAGTCCTCTCCTGTGTCTGTCACCTTTACAGTCTATAGAACCATGATAATGTAAGAATGTCTGGTGTTGTTCTAGAATCTAGACCTAAAGTCCTCTGCGTTGTAACAACTAGTCGTTACCTAGGTTACCCCATTGGCTTGCAACACAAACTTGCAATTGTCTTGTTGTCTGCTTGTTTAAGTCAATTACAATGCCTTCAAAAAGTATTCACACCACTCAAATCCTTTGTAAGTTATGTCTGAGTGTTGATCCTGGCTATCCGTAAATAAAGAAAACAAGAAAATCGTGTCGTCTGGTTTGCTTAATATAATACATTTTAAATGATTTATACTTTTACTTTGATACTTAAGTACATTTATAAAACCAAACACTTTTAGACTTTTACTCAAAAAGTCGGGGTGACATTTACATGAGTCATTTTCTTTAAAGGTATCTTTACTTTTACTCAAGTATGACGATTGGGTTCTTTTTCCACCCCTGGTTGCCGGAGAGGAAGGAAACCGCTCAGGGATTTCACCATGAGGTCAAAGGTGATTTTAAAACAGTTACAGAGTTTAATGGCTGTGACAGGAGAACACTGAGGATGGATCAACAACATTGTAGTTACTCCACAATACTAACCTAACTGACTGAGTTTAATGGCTGTGACAGGAGAACACTGAGGATGGATCAACAACATTGTAGTTACTCCACAATACTAACCTAAATGACAGAGTGAAAAGAAGGAAGCCTGTACAGAATAAAGATATTCAAAAGCATGCTTCCTGTTTGCAATAAGGCACTGTAGTAATACTACAAAATAAATTGGCGATGAAATTAACATTTTTGTCTTCAATACAAAGCATTATGTTTTGGGCAAATCCCAAAATTACAATTCAATCCATTTTAATCCTACTTTAACTCAACAAAATGTGGGAAAAGTCAAGGGGTGTATAAATGCTTTCTGAAGGTGCTGTCCAAAACCACATTTAAGAAAAGATGACTTTACTCCCAAGCATTCTCACTAAGCAAAAAAAGTTTTACATTGTAGGGCTTTCCTCATGCCCCTTTTCATGATGGTGCTAGCAGCCACGTGAGTGAGTGTTAGCTAGCAGCCACGTGAGTGAGTGTTAGCCAGCAGCCACGTGAGTGAGTGTTAGCCAGCAGCCACGTGAGTGAGTGTTAGCCAGCAGCCACGTGAGTGAGTGTTAGCCAGCAGCCACGTGAGTGAGTGTTGGCCAGCAGCCACGTGAGTGAGTGTTGGCCAGCAGCCACGTGAGTGAGTGTTGGCCAGCAGCCACGTGAGTGAGTGTTGGCCAGCAGCCACGGGAGTGAGTGTTAGCTAGCAGCCACGGGAGTGAGTGTTAGCTAGCAGCCACGGGAGTGAGTGTTAGCTAGCAGCCACGTGAGTGAGTGTTAGCCAGCAGCCACGTGAGTGAGTGTTAGCCAGCAGCCACGTGAGTGAGTGTTAGCTAGCAGCCACGTGAGTGAGTGTTAGCTAGCAGCCACGTGAGTGAGTGTTAGCTAGCAGCCACGTGAGTGAGTGTTAGCTAGCAGCCACGTGAGTGAGTGTTAGCTAGCAGCCACGTGAGTGAGTGTTAGCTAGCTAGCAACCGGAACATTAAACACTACATGTAGCCTAATTGGACACTGTGTTTATATCCCACTCTCCCACACCGAATAGCCTGAAGCCACAGGGCTCTTCTCGCAGGCTCTATTTCCCTCCGTGGGAGCATTGTGAACCGTAGGTCACTTATTTTTTACCTGGTACATTGACAACACAGCAGCTTTGAGACACGTTTTGTTATTTCTGTACAACAACAAAAAATCAACAACGAAGTTGGTTCTTTTACAATGGGGGTCAATAGGCAGGAATGTTTGATTTCCCTAATTTGTGGGTGTGGTGGAGGGTGAATATATCAGGTGGATATGGACTGGGAGCTATAATAGAGCTTGATCATAACATAATAACCCCCGAGCCTGGCGTTGGGAACAGTGGAGCTTCCAGACATGCTCTAGATTCTATTTCCATGGAAACAGTGGAGCTTCCAGACATGCTCTAGATTCTATTTCCATGGAAACAGTGGAGCTTCCAGACATGCTCTAGATTCTATTTCCATGGGAACAGTGGAGCTTCCAGACATGCTCTAGATTCTATTTCCATGGGAACAGTGGAGCTTCCAGACATGCTCTAGATTCTATTTCCATGGAAACAGTGGAGCTTCCAGACATGCTCTAGATTCTATTTCCATGGGAACAGTGGAGCTTCCAGACATGCTCTAGATTCTATTTCCATGGGAACAGTGGAGCTTCCAGACATGCTCTAGATTCTATTTCCATGGAAACAGTGGAGCTTCCAGACATGCTCTAGATTCTGTTTCCATGGGAACAGTGGAGCTTCCAGACATGCTCTAGATTATGTTTCCATGGGAACAGTGGAGCTTCCAGACATGCTCTAGATTATGTTTCCATGGAAACAGTGGAGCTTCCATACATGCTCTAGTAAGATCAGAGTAGCAGCAGTCTGGAAAACACCTGAAATAAATGACTTGTTTATGAAACCTGGAGATAGGAAGGCCAAGCAATGAAGACCATCAACTACTCAGGGTCCAAGTGTACACAGAGGAACGCAGTTTGGGATGATAGCAATAAAGACCATCAACTACTCAGGGTCCAAGTGTACACAGAGGAACGCAGTTTGGGATGATAGCAATAAAGACCATCAACTACTCAGGGTCCAAGTGTACACAGAGGAACGCAGTTTGGGATGATAGCAATAAAGACCATCAACTACTCAGGTCCAAGTGTAAACAGAGGAACGTAGCTTTGGGATGATAGCAATAAAGACCATCAACTACTCAGGGTCCAAGTGTACACAGAGGAACGCAGTTTGGGATGATAGCAGTAAAGAACATCAACTACTCAGGGTCCAAGTGTACACAGAGGAATGCAGTTTGGGATGATAGCAATAAAGACCATCAACTACTCAGGGTCCAAGTGTACACAGAGGAATGCAGTTTGGGATGATAGCAATAAAGACCATCAACTACTCAGGGTCCAAGTGTACACAGAGGAACGCAGTTTGGGATGATAGCAATAAAGACCATCAACTACTCAGGGTCCAAGTGTACACAGAGGAACGCAGTTTGGGATGATAGCAGTCTAGTCAGTGAAGCAGAGGTGGCTCAGTGAAGGATGCTACACACCCATATCTATCCATACTGGTGCAATAACCGAACACAGTCTGAATACACCAACACAGTGATGGTCATGAGAAGAAGTGGTCCTGTGACAGAAGGTTCAATTGCCATATAATTTTTCACCACTGAAGACGGATGTAGTTGATTCATTCTATCATTGGGGAAATTATACTGTACAACGGGTTCCTGTGGTGCACACACACACACACACACACACACACACGGTGAAGCAATGTGCATAGGCCGACTTAATGCCAATATCTGTGGGGACAGCAGAAAACACAACAAAAGGTTATCTGGTATCAGCTGTTAGAGCTAGTAAACCACTAGTTCTACCAGCTAGTAAACCACTAGTTCTACCAGCTAGTAAACCACTAGTTCTACCAGCTAGTAAACCACTAGTTCTACCAGCTAGTAAACCACTAGTTCTACCAGCTAGTAAACCACTAGTTCTACCAGCTAGTAAACCACTAGTTCTACCAGCTAGTAAACCACTAGTTCTACCAGCTAGTAAACCACTAGTTCTACCAGCTAGTAAACCACTAGTTCTACCAGCTAGTAAACCACTAGTTCTACCAGCTAGTAAACCACTAGTTCTACCAGCTAGTAAACCACTAGTTCTACCAGCTAGTAAACCACTAGTTCTACCAGCTAGTAAACCACTAGTTCTACCAGCTAGTAAACCACTAGTTCTACCAGCTAGTAAACCACTAGTTTTGGACCATTACAGAAATATAAAACTGCCACGCTGACCTCCCGCCCAGCCACGCTGACCTCCCGCCCAGCCACGCTGACCTCCCGCACAGCCACGCTGACCTCCCGCACAGCCACGCTGACCTCGCCCTCAGGTGGGTGCTAACAAGCAAGCAAACTAGGTAGTGTATCAACAGCCATTGTCAGCCAATCCAGTAGGGGTTGGATGCTATGGTGAGCTTTGATTGGCCACTCGCGTTGTGATATCGGGAGCACCAGTAATAAAGCCTAATCTAACGCAGTATCCTTCATAGAGTCTAATCAGTGTGTTTCATAAGACCAGCTCTGGTCTCTACACTTTATTATTAGACCCCTGTCAGCTGGATACTAAACTCTCTCTTCCTGTTAGAATAGTCATTACTCCCCATAGTGCACCTCTTCAACTCAGGATAAAACACCATTTATCAACGGAAAGGTCATTTCATCAATGGAAGAAGAGCGGATGATGGTAACGCATGCCTAAACGAATGGGGCGACACCGGGGAACAACATTTTAACGAGGTCTAACCGTTTACCGTGCAGCAGGAGAGGAGAGTCAGAATGCTGAGCTGAACACAGTCCACACCTGTCAAAGTAGTTCATCTTCCCAGTCATTCCATCACTGGTTCAGGTAGGCTACTGCTCTTCAGGCAAAACACACACACACACACACAGCAAAACAGATTATAACTGTAAATAAAACATACCTTCAGTGGGATAAGGAGGAAGAGGAAGAGAGAGACAGAGCGAGACAGAGAAAGAGTGAGACAGAGAGAGACAGAGCATGAGAGAGAGAGAGACAGAGCATGAGAGAGAGAGAGACAGAGCATGAGAGAGAGAGACAGAGCATGAGAGAGAGAGAGAGAGAGAGAGAGAGAGAGAGAGAGACAGAGCATGAGAGAGAGAGAGAGAGAGCATGAGAGAGAGAGAGAGAGAGAGACACAGAGAGAGACACAGAGAGAGAGAGAGAGAGAGAGAGAGAGAGTGCAATGAGAGAGAGAGAGAGAGAGAGAGAGAGAGAGAGAGAGAGAGAGAGATGAGAGAGAGAGAGCATGAGAGAGAGAGAGAGAGAGAGAGACAGAGAAACAGCGAGAGACAGAGAGAGAGACAGAGAAACAGCGAGAGACAGAGAGAGAGAGAGAAAGAGCATGAGAGAGAGAGAAAGAGCGAGAGACGGAGATGGAGCATGAGAGAGAGAGACCGAGCATGAGAGAGAGAGACAGATGGAGAGAGAGAGAGACAGAGAGACAGAGAAACAGCGAGAGACCGAGAGTGAGATGGGTGATCAGTCCATGCTGAAAACAGCCACACTGCTGCACTGAAAGCATTCCATGTTTGCATGTTAAATTCCTCTCCTCCTCTACCTCGCTACACTCATTCCCGTTTCTCTGTTTCACTGCAAGTGTTCCTACCTGAAGGACATCTCCCACCACTCCAGTCAGCTGCCAGGATTTCATTGTGGTCAGATCAGAGGCACAAACAAGCTGTAAAAAAAGTGTCCTGCTTGCTTTCTCTTGGTCTTTCTCCGCAGAGGGAAACTGATTACACTGAGAATGAGAGGACGAGGAAAGAGAGAGAGATACAGAGAGAGCGAGAGAGAGAATGGGAACGCGAGCGAGCGGTAGAGGGAGAAACAGTGTGAGGGGTAGAAGGTGGACCTTATTCACGTGCTGCCAATGACTGCAACTGTCACTCCGGTCCTCTGCTCTGTCTGCCGCTAGCCCGGTCGTTGTCCTCTGATCTGTCTGCCTCTAGCCCGGTCGTTGTCCTCTGATCTGTCTGCCTCTAGCCCGGTCGTTGTCCTCTGATCTGTCTGCCTCTAGCCCGGTCGTTGTCCTCTGCTCTGTCTGCCTCTAGCCCGGTCGTTGTCCTCTGCTCTGTCTGCCTCTAGCCCGGTCGTTGTCCTCTGCTCTGTCTGCCTCTAGCCCGGTCGTTGTCCTCTGCTCTGTCTGCCTCTAGCTGCCGGCCCGGTCGTTGTCCTCTGCTCTGTCTGCCTCTAGCCCGGTCGTTGTCCTCTGCTCTGTCTGCCTCTAGCCCGGTCGTTGTCCTCTGCTCTGTCTGCCTCTGCCTCCCGGTCGTTGTCCTCTGCTCTGTCTGCCTCTAGCCCGGTCGTTGTCCTCTGCTCTGTCTGCCTCTAGCCCGGTCGTTGTCCTCTGCTCTGCCCGGTCGTTGTCCTCTGCTCTGTCTGCCACTAGCCCGGTCGTTTCGCCGTGATGGACTTGTCAATTGCTTGCCGTTAGTAACCTACATTGTCCATTACTTGACACACAGAGCACAGACAGAGAGAAAGAGTCAGGGGGAAGAGAGAGAGACCTACAGAGAAATTAACCTGGAGAAGAGCCCCCTAAGCAAGCTGGTATTGGACAGCAACACACAATTAGATCTAACCAAATCATGAGAAAACTAAAAGATAATTACTTGACATATTGGAAAGAATTTACAGAAAAACAGAGCAAACTAGAATGTTATTTGGCCCTAAACAGAGAGTACACAGAGACAGAATACCTGACCACTGTGACTGGCCCTAAACAGAGAGTACACAGAGACAGAATACCTGACCACTGTGACTGACCCTAAACAGAGAGTACACAGAGACAGAATACCTGACCACTGTGACTGACCCTAAACAGAGAGTACACAGAGACAGAATACCTGACCACTATGACTGACCCTAAACAGAGAGTACACAGAGACAGAATACCTGACCACTGTGACTGACCCTAAACAGAGAGTACACAGAGACAGAATACCTGTCCACTATGACTGACCCTAAACAGAGAGTACACAGAGACAGAATACCTGTCCACTATGACTGACCCTAAACAGAGAGTACACAGAGACAGAATACCTGACCACTATGACTGACCCTAAACAGAGAGTACACAGAGACAGAATACCTGACCACTGTGACTGACCCTAAACAGAGAGTACACAGAGGCAGAATACCTGACCACTGTGACTGACCCTAAACAGAGAGTACACAGAGACAGAATACCTGACCACTATGACTGACCCTAAACAGAGAGTACACAGAGACAGAATACCTGACCACTGTGACTGACCCTAAACAGAGAGTACACAGAGACAGAATACCTGACCACTGTGACTGACCCAAACTTAAGGAAAGCTTTGACTATGTACAGACTCAGTGAGCATAGCCTTGCTATTGAGAAAGGCCGCCGTAGGCAGACATGGCTCTCAAGAGAAGACAGGCTATGTGCACACTGCCCACAAAATGAGGTGGAAACTGAGCTGCACTTCCTAACCTCCTGCACAATATATGGCCATATTAGAGACACATATTTCCTTCAGATTACACAGATCCTAATTTCTATCAACATGTTAAATGTGCAACCAGAGGGGAGAAAAAATCTAGATCAACTTTACTCCACACACAGAGACACGTACAAAGCTCTCCCTCGCTCTCCATTTGGTAAATCCGAACACAACTATATCCTCCTGATTCCTGCTTACAAGCAAGAATTAAAGCAGGAAGCACCAGTGACTCGGTCTATAAAAAAATGGTCAGATGAAGCAGATGCTAAACTACAGGACTGCTGGGGGGAGGGGTCATTACCTGGATACAGAGGAGAGTGGAGGAGAAGGGGGGGGTCATTACCTGGAGACAGAGGAGAGTGGAGGAGAGTAGAGGAGAGGGGGGGGGTCATTACCTGGAGACAGAGGGGGGGGGTCATTACCTGGAGACAGAGGAGGGGGGGGGGTCATTACCTGGAGACAGAGGAGAGTGGAGGTCATTACCTGGAGACAGAGGAGAGTGGAGGAGAGTAGAGGAGAGGGGGGGGGGTCATTACCTGGAGACAGAGGAGAGTGGAGGAGAGACAGAGGAGAGGAGGGGGGGGGGGGGTCATTACCTGGAGACAGAGGAGATGGGGGGTCATTACCTGGAGACAGAGGAGGGAGGGGGTCATTACCTGGAGACAGAGGAGAGTGGAGGAGAAGGGGGGTCATTACCAGGAGACAGAGGAGAGTGGAGGAGAGGGGGGGTCATTACCTGGAGACAGAGGAGATGGGGGGTCATTACCTGGAGACAGAGGAGAGGGGGTCATTACCTAGAGAAAGAGGAGAGTGGAGGGGGGGGTCATTACCTGGAGACAGAGGAGAGGGGGAGTCATTACCTGGAGACAGAGGAGAGGGGGGGGTCATTACCTGGAGACAGAGGAGAGTGGAGGAGGGGGGTCATTACCTGGAGACAGAGGAGAGGGGGTCATTACCTGGAGACAGAGGAGAGTGGAGGAGAGGGGGGTCATTACCAGGAGACAGAGGAGAGTGGAGGAGAGGGGGGGGTCATTACCAGGAGACAGAGGAGAGTGGAGGGAGGGGGGGTCATTACCTGGAGACAGAGGAGAGTGGAGGAGGTCATTAACTGGAGACAGAGGAGAGTGGAGGAGAAGGGGGTCATTACCTGGAGACAGAGGAGATGGGGGGTCATTACCTGGAGACAGAGGAGATGGGGGTCATTACCTGGAGACAGAGGAGATGGGGGTCATTACCTGGAGACAGAGGAGAGGGGGGTCATTACCTAGAGAAAGAGGAGAGTGGGGGTCATTACCTAGAGAAAGAGGAGAGTGGAGGAGGGGGGGTCATTACCTGGAGACAGAGGAGAGGGGGTCATTACCTGGAGACAGAGGAGAGGGGGTCATTACCTAGAGAAAGAGGAGAGTGGAGGAGGGGGGGGGGCATTACCTGGAGACAGAGGAGAGGGGGGGGGTCATTACCTGGAGACAGAGAGGGGGGGGGTTCATTACCTGGAGAATGAGGAGAGTGGAGGGGAGGGGGGGTCATTACGGGCCTCCCGGGTGGAGCAGTGGTTAAGGGCGCTGTGCCACCAGAGACTCTGGGTTCGCGCCCAGGCTCTGTCGCAACCGACCGCCACCGGGAGGTCTGTGGGCGACGCACAATTGGCCTACGTCGTCAGGGTTAGCGAGGGCTTGGCCGGTAGGGATATCTTGTCTCATCGCGCACCAGCGACTTCTGTGGCGGGCCAGGCGCAGTGCACGCTAGGTTGCCAGGTGTACGGTGTTTCCTCCGACACATTGGTGCGGCTGGCTTCCGGGTTAGATGCGCGCTGTGTTAAGAAGCAGTGCGGCTTGGTTGTGTTGTGTATCGGAGGACTTTCGACCTTCGTCTCTCCCAAGCCCGTACGGGAGTTGTAGCGATGAGACTAGATCGTAGCACTTGGATACCACGAAAAAGGGGGTAGGGTATCAAATCAAATTTCATTTGTCACATACACATGGTTAGCAGATGTTAATGCGAGTGTAGCTTGTGCTTCTAGTTCCGACAATGCAGTAATAACCAACAAGTAATCTAACTAACGATTCCAAAACTACTGTCTTATACACACAAGTGTAAGGGGATAAAGAATATGTACATAAAGATATATGAATGAGTGATGGTACAGAGCAGCTTAGGCAAGATACAGTAGATGGTATCGAGTGCAGTATATACATATGAGATGAGTATGTAAACAAAGTGGCATAGTTAAAGTGGCTAGTGATACATGTATTACATAAGGTTGCAGTAGATGATATAGAGTACAGTATATACGTATACATATGAGATGAATAATGTAGGGTAAGTAACATTATATTAGGTAGCATTGTTTAAAGTGGCTAGTGATATATTTTACATCATTTCCCATCAATTCCCATTATTAAAGTGGCTGGAGTTGAGTCAGTGTGTTGGCAGCAGCCACTCAATGTTAGTGGTGGCTGTTTAACAGTCTGATGGCCTTGAGATAGAAGCTGTTTTTCAGTCTCTCGGTCCCAGCTTCGATGCACCTGTACTGACCTCGCCTTCTGGATGATAGCGGGGTGAACAGGCAGTGGCTCGGGTGGTTGTTGTCCTTGATGATCTTTATGGCCTTCCTGTAACATCGGGTGGTGTAGGTGTCCTAGAGGGCAGGTAGTTTGCCCCCGGTGATGCGTTGTGCAGACCTCATTACCCTCTGGAGAGCCTTATGGTTGTGGGCGGAGCAGTTGCCGTACCAGGCGGTGATACAGCCCGCCAGGATGCTCTCGATTGTGCATCTGTAGAAGTTTGTGAGTGCTTTTGGTGACAAGCCGAATTTCTTCAGCCAACTTGCTACCATCTCCACTACTGTTCCATCGATGTGGATAGGGGGGTGTTCCATCTGCTGTTTCCTGAAGTCCACAATCATCTCCTTAGTTTTGTTGACGTTGAGTGTGAGGTTATTTTCCTGACACCACACTCCGAGGGCCCTCACCTCCTCCCTGTAGGCCGTCTCGTCGTTGTTGGTAATCAAGCCTACCACTGTTGTGTCGTCCACAAACTTGATGATTGAGTTGGAGGCGTGCGTGGCCACGCAGTCGTGGGTGAACAGGGAGTACAGGAGAGGGCTCAGAACGCACCCTTGTGGGGCCCCAGTGTTGAGGATCAGCGGGGTGGAGATGTTGTTGCCTACCCTCACCACCTGGGGCGGCCCGTCAGGAAGTCCAGTACCTAGTTGCACAGGGCGGGGTCGAGACCCAGGGTCTCGAGCTTGATGACGAGCTTGGAGGGTACTATGGTGTTAAATGCCGAGCTGTAGTCGATGAACAGCATTCTCACATAGGTATTCCTCTTGTCCAGATGGGTTAGGGCAGTGTGGTTGAGATTGCATCGTCTGTGGACCTATTTGGGCAGTAAGCAAATTGGAGTGGGTCTAGGGTGTCAGGTAGGGTGGAGGTGATATGGTCCTTGACTAGTCTCTCAAAGCACTTCATGATGACGGAAGTGAGTGCTACAGTAGTCGTTTAGCTCAGTTACCTTAGCTTTCTTGGGAACAGGAACAATGGTGGCCCTCTTGAAGCATGTGTGAACAGCAGACTGGGATAGGGATTGATTGAATATGTCCGTAAACACACCAGCCAGCTGGTCTGCGCATGCTCTGAGGGCGCGGCTGGGGATGCCGTCTGGGCCTGCAGCCTTGCGAGGGTTAACACGTTTAAATGTTTTACTCACCTCGGCTGCAGTGAAGGAGAGGCCGCATGTTTTGGTTGCAGGCCGTGTCAGTGGCACTGTATTGTCCTCAAAGCGGGTAAAAAAGTTATTTAGTCTGTCTGGGAGCAAGACATCCTGGTCCGTGACGGGGCTGGTTTTCTTTTTGTAATCCATGACTGACTGTAGACCCTGCCACATACCTCTTGTGTCTGAGCCGTTGAATTGAGATTCTACTTTGTCTCTGTACTGACGCTTAGCTTGTTTGATTGCCTTGCGGAGGGAATAGCTGCACTGTTTGTATTCGGTCATGTTTCCGGTCACCTTGCCCTGATTAAAAGCAGTGGTTCGCGCTTTCAGTTTCACACAAATGCTGCCATCAATCCACGGTTTCTGGTTAGGGAATGTTTTAATTGTTGCTATGGGAACGACATCTTCAACGCACGTTCTAATGAACTCGCTCACCGAATCAGCGTATTCGTCAATGTTGTTGTCTGACGCAATACGAAACATATCCCAGACCACGTGATGGAAGCAGTCTTGGCGTGTGGAATCAGATTGGTCGGACCAGCGTTGGACAGACCTCAGCGCGGGAGCTTCTTGTTTTAGTTTCTGTCTGTAGGCAGGGATCAACAAAATGGAGTCGTGGTCAGCTTTTCCGTAAGTTGGGCGGGGCAGGGCCTTATATGCGTCGCGGAAGTTAGAATAGCAGTGATCCAAGGTTTTGCCAGCCCTGGTTGCGCAATCGATATGCTAATACAATTTAGGGAGTCTTGTTTTCAGATTAGCCTTGTTAAAATCCCCAGCTACAATGAATGCAGCCTCAGGATGTATGGATTCCAGTTTGCAAAGAGTCAAATAAAGTTTGTTCAGAGCCATCGATGTGTCTGCTTGGGGGGGAATATATACGGCTGTGATTATAATCGAAGAGAATTCCCTTGGTAGATAATGCGGTCGACATTTGATTGTGAGGAATTCTAAATCAGGTGAACAGAAGGACTTGAGTTCCTGTATGCTTTTGTGACCACACCACGTCACGTTAGCCATAAGACATACGCCCCCGCCCCTCTTCTTACCATGTTTGTTCCTGTCGGCGCGATGCGTGGAGAAACCAGCTGGCTGCACCGACTCCGATGTTTGTTCCTGTCGGGGCGCGATGCGTGGAGCGTCTCTCCAGTGAGCCATGTTTGTTTCTGTCGGCGCGATGCGTGGAGAAACCAGCTGGCTGCACCGACTCCGATAGCGTCTCTCCAGTGAGCCATGTTTCCGTGAAGCAAAGAACGTTACAGTCTCTGATGTCCCTCTGGAATGCTACCCTTGCTCGGATTTCATCAACCTTGTTGTCAAGAGACTGGATATTGGCGAGAAGTATACTGGGGAGTGGTGCACGATGTGCCAGTTTCCGGAGTCTGACCAGAAGACCGCTACGTTTCCCTCTTTTACGAAGTCGTTTTTTTGGGTCGCCGGCTGGGATCCATTCCCTTGTCCTGGTTGAAAGGCAGAACACAGGATCCGCTTCGCGAAAGTCATATTCTTGGTCGTACTGATGGTGAGTTGACGCTGCTCTTATATTCAGTAGTTCTTCTCGACTGTATGTAATGAAACCTAAGATGACCCGGGGTACTAATGTAAGAAATAACATGTAAAAAAACTAAAAAACTGCACAGTTTCCTAGGAACGCGAAGCGAGGCGGCCATCTCTGTGTATCATTCAGAACACAAACATACTGTGAAATAGGGAGTAGGGTACCATTCAGAACACAAAGATACTGTGAAATAGGGAGTAGGGTACCATTCGGAACACATACATACTGTGAAATAGGGAGTAGGGTACCATTCGGAACACAAACATACTGTGAAATAGGGAGTAGGGTACCATTCGAACACAAACATACTGTGAAATAGGAGTAGGGTACCATTTGGAACACAAACATACTGTGAAATAGGGAGTAGGGTACCATTTGGAACACAAACATACTGTGAAATAGGGAGTAGGGTACCATTCGGAACACATACATACTGTGAAATAGGGAGTAGGGTACTATTCGGAACACAAACATACTGTGAAATAGGGAGTAGGGTACCATTCGGAACACAAACAGAGAGCACAGCAGTGCTGATCTGAAGGAAATGATACTGTGATACTCTTGTTTGTAAATCAATAAGTGGCTGCGTTCCCGCTTTGTAGATGAATCGTTCACACCCTGGTAATGTAGATGAATCGTTCGCACCCTGGTAATGTAGATGAATCATTCACACCCTGGTAATTTAGATGAATCATTCACACCCTGGTAATTTAGATGAATCATTCACACCCTGGTAATTTAGATGAATCATTCACACCCTGGTAATTTAGATGAATCATTCACACCCTGGTAATTTAGATGAATCGTTCACACCCTGGTAATGTAGAGGAATCGTTCACACCCTGGTAATTTAGTTAAAAGAGAGAATACTGTGTGTGAGAGATGGGTGATACCAGCAGCA
>NW_024608312.1:40000-57238 GCF_018296145.1 Oncorhynchus tshawytscha | reverse complement strand
TTCCGATGTTTTCATATCTTATCGATTAGTCATTTAATGTATTATTACCTCATTAGTCTCATTACTGAGCGTCTCAAACCCCTTGGATATCTGCATGAACCCTGAATCAGCGATATACAAATCAGCATTTATTTACTAACTAACTTAGTCACAGAATTACGTAAACACACACACACACACGTCATACATGGGTTACTAAATGATACAAAGAAAAAGTCCTAGCGGACCAAACCGATATGACGGACTTGGTAGACAAAGGAAAAGGGGGGGGACCGCTCAAAGCGGGAAAACTCAGAGTGGATTCAAGTACATACAGTTGACTACACTACACCTCACTACACTACACCTCACTACACTACACCTCACTACACCTCACTACACTGCACTATCGCTCTACACTATCGCTGCCTCACTACACTGCATCCTCGCTGCATCTGCGCCTCACTGCAATACACTATCACCTACACTGCGCTATCGCTGCGCTGTGCCTCGCTGGATATCACTCACTACACCGCGCCTCCTTTATCGCTGCATATCGCTGCGCTGCGCTATCGCTGCGCTGCGCTATCGCTGCGCGCTCGCTGCGCTCACTACGCTATCGCTGCGCTGCGCTCGCTGCGCTGCGCTTTGCGATATCGCTGCGCTGCGCTATCGCTGCGCTGCGCGTCGCTGCGCTGCGCTATCGCTGCGCTGCGCTATCCGCTGCGCTGCACTACGCTGCGCTGCGCTATCGCTGCGCTATCGCTGCGCTAAACTCAACGCTGCGCTATCGCTGCGCTGCTCGCTGCGCTGCGCGCGCTGCGCTGCGCTATCGCTGCGCTGCACCGCTATCGCTGCACTGCACCATCGCTGCGCTGCGCCATCTACTGCGCTGCGTCTGTCGCTGCGCGTCGCTGCGCTGCGTTGGCTGCGCTGCGCTGCTGCATATCGCTGCCTCGCTGCGCTATCCGCTCGCTGCGCTGCGCTGCGCTCGCTGCGCTGGGCCTCACTGCTCGCTGCGCTGACGCTACACCTCGCTGCGCTGCGCTCGCTGCGCCTCGCTGCTACACCTGCGTTGCGCTCACTGCTGCGCTGCGCTAAACGCTGCACTCACGCTGCGCTGGCTGCGCTGCCTCGCTGCGCTGACGCTGCTGTCGCTGCGCTGGGCTGCTGCTGCACTCGCATCGCTGCGCTGCATCGCTGCAGACTACACTACACCTCGCTGGGCGCTGCACTGGCTGCGCTGCGCTACATCGCTGCGCGCTGCGCTCAGCTTGCTGCGCTGCGCTCGCTGCGCTCACTGCTGGGCGCTGCACCTCGCTGCACTGCGCACTAGACCTGCACTGCTGTATCGCTGCACTGCGCTCACTGCGCTGCACACGCTGCGCTGCACTACTCAGCTGCACTGCGCACGCTGCGCTGGGCGCTCGCTGACCTCGCTGCTGCGCTGGGCTGCGCTGCACTCGGCTGCTGCGCGTCGCTGCGCTGTCACACACGCTCCAGCTATCATCGCTGCACTCGCTGCGCTGCGTTACACTGCTACTATCGCTGCGCTGCGCTGGACTGCACTGCGCTGCGCTGGCTGCGCTGCACCTCGCTGCGCTGCACTATCGCTGCGCTGCGCACTCACTCGCTGCACTATCGCTGCACTGCGCCGCGCTGCGCTGGGCCTTCGCTGCGCTGCGCTCGGCCTGCAGACGCTACACCTCACTGCACTCGCTGCGCTATCGCCTCTGCATCGCTGCGCTGCGCTGCTGGGCTCGCTGCGCTATCGCTGCGCTGACTAGACTGCGCTGGGCTACTGCATAAATCGCTGCGCTGCGCTGCGCTGCATCGCTGCGCTGCACCGTCGCTGCGCTAATCGCTGCGCTGGGCGCTGCCTCGCTGCGCTGCGCTGCTGCGCTGCGCTCGCTGCGCTGCACTGCGCTGCGCTGGCTGCTACTGCGCTGCTACACTACACCACGCTGCCGTCTATCGCTGCGCTGGCACTACATCCTGCACTGGTCACTGCCTGGGCGCTGCATCGCTGCGCTCCGCTATCGCTGCGCTGCGCCTCGCTGCATGCGCTGCGCTGCGCTGCGCTGCGCCTCACTGCGCTGCGCTGCCTCGCTGCGCTGCGCTGCGCTAATCGCTGCGCTGCGCTCACGCTGCGCTGCGCCGTCGCTGCGCTGCGCTGCGCTGCGCTACACTGCGCCGTCGCTGCGCTGCGCCTCGCTGCGCTGCGCTGCGACAGCCGTCGCTGCGCTGCGTTGCAGACCGCTGCGCTGCTGCGCTGCGCCTCGCTGCGCTGCGCTGCGGCGCTGCGCTGCGCCTCACTGCGCTGCGCCGCTGCGCTGCATCGCTGCGCTGGGCTCGCTGCGCTGCGCACCTCAGCTGCGCGTCGCTGCGCTGCGCTACGCTGCGCTGACGTTGCCTCGCTGCGCTGCACTATCGCTGCGCTGCGCTATCGCTGCGCTGCGCTGCGCGCGCTGCGCTTGCGCTGCGCTGACGCGTCGCTGCGCTGCGTTACACGCTGCGCTACGCTGCGCTGCGCTGCGTTCACTGCGCTGACGCTCGCTACGCCTCGCTGCGCTAAAGATATCGCTGCGCTGCGCTATGCAGAATGCTGCGCTGCTGCCTCGCTGCGCTGCGTTGCGCTGCGCTGCCCGCTGCGCTGCGCCTTCGCTGCGCTGCGCTGCGCTGCGCTATCGCTGCGCTGCGCTGCGCTGCTGCGCTGCGCTCGCTCGCTGCGCACGCTGCCGCTGCGCTGCGCTGCTCGCTGCGCTATCAGCTGCGCTGCGCTGCGCTGCGCACTACAATCGCTGCGCTGCGACTGACTCGCTGCGCTGCGCTATCGCTGCGCTGCGCTGCGCTGCGCTGCGCTATCGCTGCGCTGCGCGCGCGACCGCGCTGCGCTGCTATCGCTGCGCTCGCTGCGCTGCGCGCTGCGCTGCGCTATCGCTGCGCTGCATCGCTGCGCTGCGCGCTGCACCTCACTGCGCTGCATCGCTGCGCTGGGCGCTGCGCTGCGCTGCGCTGCGCTCACTGCGCGCTCGCTGCGCTGCGCTGCGCTCGCTGCGCTGCACTGCGCTGCGCTGCGCTGACTGCTGCGCTGCGCTGCGCTGCGCTGCGCTGACCGCTGCACTCGCTGCTGCTGCGCTGCGCTGCGCTGCGCGCTGCGCTGCGCTGACCTCGCTGCGCTGCGCCTCGCTGCGCTGCGTCGCTGCGCTGCGCCGCGCTGCGCTGCGCTGCGCTCGCTGCGCTGCGCTATCGCTGCGCTGCGCGCTCCGCTGCGCCTCACTGCGCTGCGCTATCGCTGCGCTGCACTCGCTACGCTGCGCCTCGCTGCGCTGCACGCACTGCGCTGCCTGCGCTCGCTGCGCTGCGACTCAAATCGCTGCGCTGCTGCGCTGCGCTCGTCGCTGCGCTGCATGGCCGCTGCGCTGCGCTGCATCATCGCTGCGCTGCGCTGCGCTGCGCTGCGCTGCGCGCTCGCTGCGCTGCGCTGCTGCGCTGCGCTGCGCTATCGCTGCGCTGCGCTGCGCTGCGCGCTGCTGCGCTATCGCTGCGCTGCGCTGCGTTATCGCTGGGCGCTGCATCGCTGCGCTGCGCGCTGCGCTCGCCGCTGTCGCTGCGCTGCGTCGCTGCGCTGCGCTGCGCTGCGCTGCTGCGCTCGCTGCGCTGCACGCTGCGCTGCTGCGCTGTCGCTGCGCTGCTGCGCCTCGCTGCGCTGCGCTGCGCTAAATCGCTGCGCTCGCTGCGCTGGAGCGCTGCGCTGGGCTGCGCTCGCTGCACTGCGCTGCGCGTCGCTGCGCTCGCTGCGCTGCGCGCGCTGCGCTAAATCGCTGCGCTCGCTGCGCTGCGCTGCTGACCTGCGCTCGCTGCGCTCACTACGCTGCGCTCGCTGCGCTGCCGTCGCTGCGCTGCGCCATGCGCTGCGCTGGGCCTCGCTGCGCTGCGCTGCGACCGTCGCTGCGCATCGCTGCGCTGCGCTCGCTGCGCTACACTGCGCTCTCGCTGCGCTGCATCGCTGCGCTGCGCTTCAGTCACTGCGCTGCCCGCTGCTGACCTCGCTGCAAATCGCTGCGCTGCATACACCTCGCTGCGCTGGGCTGCGCTGCGCTGCACCTCGCTCGCTGCGCTACACCTCGCTGCGCGCTGCGCCGTCGCTGCGCTGTCGCCTGCGCTGCATTCTGAACCGTCGCTACGGCCTCACTATACCTCGCTGCGCTGCGTTCACTAGACTCCGCTCGCTATCGCTGCACTGACCGTCGCTGCGCTGGCCTCAAAACAGGCCGTCGCTAATAAGCAATTGCAGACCGTCGCTGCGCTGCGCTCAGATTGCCTCTGCACTCGTCGCTGCGTGCTTTACCTGGGCCTCATAAATCGCTGCGCTGCGCTACAGATAAGGCTGCACCTGGGCCGCTACGCTACACCTCGCTGCCTACACCTCGCTGCGCTGCGTTACACCCCGCTGCGCTGGGACTACACGCTCGCTGCTACCTCTCGCTGCGCTGCGCCTCACTCGCTGCGCTGCGCTGCGCTACACCTCGCTGCGCTGGGCGCTGCGCTGCGCTGCACTACATCGCTGCGCTGCGCTATCGCTCACCTCGCTGCGCTCGCTGCGCTGCGCCTCGCTGCGCTGCTGACTACTCGCTATCGCTGCGCACTGCCTCGCTGCGCTGCATGACAAGCACGCTGCGCGCTGCGCTGGCTCTGCTGTCGCTGCGCTGCGTTATCGCTGCACTACATCGCTGCACTGCGCTATGCGCTCGCTACACTGCATCGCTGCGCTGCATGACGCTGCGCTCGCTGCGCTGCATGACGCTGCGCTGGACGCTGCGCGCTGCCCGCGCTGCGCTGCGCTGCGCCTCGCTGCGCTGCGCTGCGCTGCGCCGCTGCGCTGCGCCACTGCGCTGCATGCACTGCGCTCGCTGCACCTGCGCTGCCTCCTGTCGCTGCGCTGCATCGCTACACCTCGCTGCGCTGCACTGCACTGACGCTCGCTGCGCTGCGTTACAGCTGCGCTACACGCTGCGCTGCATCTCAGATAACGCTGCGCTATCGCTGCGCTGCGTTACGCTGCGCTCGCTGCGCTGCGCTGCGCTCGCTGCGCTAACTGCGCTACGCTGCGCTGCGCGCTGCGCTGGTCAGCGCTCGCTGCGCTGCGCTGCGCTGGATCGCTGCGCTGGGCGCTGCGCTCGCTGCGCCGCATCGTACAGCCGCTCATCGCTGCGCTGCATATGCACTGACCGCTGCGCTGCGCTGCGCTACGCTGCGCCGTCGCGCTGCGCTGCGCTGGGCACTGCGCTCACTACACGCTGCGTTCAGCATCGCTGCGCTGCGCTGCTGCGCTGCGCTATCGCTGCACTAAATCTGCGCTAGACGCTGCGCTGCGACCGCTGCGCTGCCGTATCGCTGCGCTGCGCTGCAGACCTGCTGTTATCGCTGCGCTGCGCTATCCTGCGCTGCGCGCAACCTCACTGCGCTGCGCTGCCGCACCTCGCTGCTGCGCTGCGCACTGCGCTGCACTACGCTGCGCTGCGCTGCGCTGCGCTGCGCTGCGCTGCTCTGCGCTGCGCTGCACTGCGCTGCTGCGCTGCGCTGCTATCGCTGCGCTGCGTTACGCTGCGCTGCGCTACAACGCTGCGCTGCGCTACAGCCTGTCGCTGCGCTGCGCTGCTGCACTGCACCGTCGCTGCGCTACACTGCGCTGCGCTCGCTACGTTCTGCGCTGCCGTCGCTGCGCTGCGCTGGGCGCTACACGCTCGCTGCGCTGGCTCACTGCCTATCGCTGCGCTGCACTCGCTGCGCTGCCCTTCGCTGCACGCTGCGCTATGACGCTGCGCTGCGCGTTATCTGCGCTGCGCTGCGCTCGCTGCGCTCTGCGCTGCGCTCCATGAACTGCGTCGCTGCGCTGCGGTGAGCAGCTGCGCTCATCGCTGCACTGCGCTGCGCTGGCGCTGCGCTGCACTGCGCGCTCGCTGCGCTGCGCTATCGCTGCGCTGCGCTGCGCTATCGCTGCGCTGCATGCGACTCTGCGCGCTGGACGCTGCGCTGCGCTTATCGCTGCCGTCGCTGCGCTGCGCTGCGCGCCAATCGCTGCGCTGGCCGCGCTGCATTTACGCTGCGCTATCGCTGCGCTGCGCTATCGCTGCGCTGCGCTCCGCTGCGCTATCGCTGCGCTGCGCTCCGCTGCACTGCGCTGCACTCGCTGCGCTGCGTTGCATCGCTGCGCTGCACCTCACTGCACTGCACCTCGCTGCGCTGCGCGCTCACTGCGCTCACTGCGCCGCCTCCTGCGCTGCCTCACTGCACTGCACCTCAGCTGCACTGCACCTCCTGCACTGCACCTCTGCGCTGCGCTATCGCTGCGCTACGCTGCGCTACACTGCGCTGCTCAGCTGCACTGCTCACACCGCTATCACTACACTGCACCACGCTGCGCTACACCCTCACTACACTACACCACACTACACTACACGCTGCGCTACACTACACCCTCACTGCGCTACACCTCCGCTGCTACATCGCTGCACCTCTATCACCTGCGCTATCAGCTGCGCTGCGCTATCGCTGCGCTGCACTATCGCTACACCTCACTACATATCGCTCCTGCGCCTCAGCTGCGCTGCGCTACCTGCGCACTACACCCTCACTACTACGCTGCGCTATCGCTGCGCTCGCTGCGCTACGCTGCGCTATCGCTGCGCTGCGCTATCGCTCACTGCGCCTCATGCCTATCGCTGCGCTGCGCGCTACACCTCTGCTATATCGCTGCGCTGCACCTCATGCGCTATCGCTGCGCTCGCTATCGCTGCGCTGCTATCGCTGCGCTGCGCTATCGCTGCGCCTGCCTATCGCTGCGCTGCGCTGCGCTATCGCTGCGCTGCGCTATCGCTGCACTGCATCAGCTGCGCTCCATCGCTGCTGCTGCGCTATCGCTGCAATGCCTCGCTATCGCTGCACCTCAGCTGCGCTGCGCTATCGCTGCGCTATCGCTGCGCTGCGCTCATCACTGCGCTCCGCGCTATCGCTGCGCTGCGCCTGCGCGCGCTGCACCTCGCTGCGCTACCTCTCCACCTCGCTGCGCTGCGCTACACCTCACTGCGCATACACTCGCTGTGCACTATCACTACACTGCGCTCATCACTGCGCTGCGCTGCGCTATCATGCGCCTCACTATCGCTCCTGCTGCGCTGCCTCACTATCGCTACACTACATCGCTGCGCTACGCTGCTGCGCTACACTACGCCTCACTGCGCTATCGCTGCGCCTCCGCTGCGCTGCGCACTCACTGCACTGTTATCGCTCACTACACTACACCACACTACACTACACCTCACTACACTACACCACACTACGCTGCGCTGCGCTACACCTCACTGCGCCTCGCTGCGCTATCGCTGCGCTGCGCTGCCTGCACGCTGCGCTGCACCTCGCTGCGCTCGCTGCATCGCTGCGCTACTGCGCTCGCTACTGCACCTCGCTGCGCTGCGCTATCGCTGCGCTACCTCACTGCGCTACACCTCGCTGCACCTCGCTGCGCTGCACTACACCTCGCTACACTACACTGCTGCGCCGCGCTGCGCTGCGCTACACTGCGCTGCGCACTCGCTGCGCTGCGCCTATCCGCTGCTGCGCTATCGCTGCGCTGCGCTACGCCTCGCTACACTGCGCTCACTACTGCGCTGCACTATCGCTGTGCTCACTGCGCTACACCTCATACGCTGCACCTCACTACCTCACTACACCTCGCTGCACTACACTGCTCCTCGCTACGCTGCCTGCGCTCACTACACGCTCATTACACTGCGCCTCGCTGCGCTGCGCCTCCACTACACTGCGCCTCACTGCGCCTCCACTGCGCTATCACGCTGCGCTATCGCTGCGCTCACTATCGCTACGCCTCGCTACACGCTATCGCTGCGCTACACGCTGCGCTACCAGCGCGCTGCGCGTCACTATCGCTGCGCCTCGCGCTGCATCAGCTGCGCTCTCGCTGCCTGCGCCCGCTGCACTGCACCTCAGCTACACCTGCGCTATCGCTGCACTGTGCTATCGCTGCACTGTGTTCTGTATCGCTGCGCTGCGCTATCACTGCGCTGCGCCTCCACTACGCTGCGCTGCTCGCTGCGCTGCGCCTCGCTGCGCTGCGCGCTCGCTGCACCACCTCGCTGCACTGCGCTGCTCGCTGCACCTGCGCGCGCTATCGCTCTGCACTGCGGTACACGCGCTCGCTATCGCTGCACTGCGCTATCGCTGCGCTGCGCTCGCTGCGCCGCGTCTTCGCTGCGCTCGCTGCGCTGCGCACTCGCTGCGCTATGCCTGCGCTGCGCTGCTGCTCCTGCACTGCGCCTCATGCGCTATCGCTCGCGTCGCTGCACTGCGCTATCACTGCGCTGCTATCGCTGCGCCGCTGCGCTCGCTGCGCTGCCTCGCTGCGCTGCATCGCTGCGCTATCCTGCACTGCGCCTCACTGCGCTGCGCTATCGCGCCTGCGCTACAGCCTGCGCTGCGCTGCACTGCGCTATCGCTGCGCCGCCACTCCGCTCGCTGCGCCTCGCTGGGCTGCACCTCATCGCTACACCACGTCTACACTGCCTCGCTACACTACACCTCACTGCACTGCGCCCCTGCTGCGCTGCGCCGCGCTGCCTGCGCGCTCCTCACTACCTCACTGCACTACATCACCTCATGCTGCACTACTGCGCTGCCACACCTCTGCACTGCACCTCCGCTGCGCTCGCCTCACTGCACTACATCTCGCTGTCACTCGTCTCACTGCACTGCACCTCGCTGCACTGCCATCGCTACACTACACCTCGCTGCGCTGCGCCACGCTGCACTACGCCTCCGCTGCACTACACCTCACTACACTACACCTCGCATCGCTGCGCCGCTGATCACTGCGCTACACCTCGCTGCCTGCGCATACACCTGCTGCCTCGCTGCGCTGCTCACTACCGCTGCACTACACTACGCCTCACTACACTACACCTCACTACACTCATGCACTGCGCATCTGCACCTCACTGCACCTCCACTACACTACAAGCTCACTACACTCTGCGCCTCACTACACTACACCTCACTACGCTCACTACACTGCACCTCACTACACTGCACCTCACTACTCTACACCTCACTACACCTCACTACACTACACCTCACTGCACCTCCACTACACCTCACTACACTACACCTCACTGCTCTGCCTCACTGCACTGCTGCCTCACTACACCTCACTACACTGCACTCGCGCCTCCGCTGCTGCTGCATCGCTGCACTGCGCCTCAGTGCGCTGCGCACTCCGCTACACCTCACTATCTCACCTGCGCTGCGCTGCGCCTCACTGCACTCGCCTCACTGCACTGCCTCACTGCGCTGCGCTCGCTACACTGCGCCTCGCTGCGCTGCGCTCAATGCTACACCACACCACACTACACTACCCTCACTACACTACCTCACTACACCCTCACTACGCTCACTACACCTCACTGCACCCTCATGCGCTGCACTACGCTGCGCTCCACTGCGCTGCACCTGCACTACACTATCGCTGCACCTCACTCGCCACGCTGCCCTCACTGCGCTACCTCGCTGCGCGTCGCTGCGCTACGCCTCCGCTGCGCTACACCTCCCTCCTACACTACACCTCACTACACTACACCTCACTACACCTCACTACACTGCGCTACACCTCACTACACTACACCTCGCTGCACTATCCTGCGCTACACCTCAGCTGCACTGCATCGCTGCGCTGCGCCTCGCTGCGCTCCCCGCTGCGCCTCCACTACACTACACCTCACTGCACTGCACCGCTACACCTCACTACACTACACCTCACTTGCGCTGCGCCTCACTACACTCGCTGCCTCACTGCTCCGCTGCGCTACACTACGTCTCCGCTACACTGCACCTCGCTGCACTGCGCTCACTACGCTGCTCACTACACTGCACTACACTGCCTCACTCTACCTCACTACATCGCTGCGCTGCGCCTCGCTGCGCTGCGTCACTCCGCTGCGCTGCACCTCGCTGCGCTGCGTCTCGCTGCACTGCACCTCACGCTGCACTGCTGCCTCGCTGCTGCGCACTACACCTCCACGCACTGCACCTCACTGCACTACACCTCACTACACTACGCTGCGCTGCCTGCACCTCGCTGCGCTGCGTCTCGCTGCGCTCGCTGCCTCTCGCACCTCCGCTGCGCTGCGCCTCGCCGCGCTGCGCCCGCTGCGCTGCTACACTGCCTGCATATCGCTGCACTACACCTCGCTGCACTGCCTCGCTACACTACACTGCTACCTCCCGCTGCGCTGCGCCCTCACTACACTACGTCTCTACGCTGCTACACCTCCACTGCGCTGCACTATCACTGCGCCGCGCACTCGCCTCGCTACACTACGCTCTGCGCTGCACTACACCGCTGCTACATCGCTGCGCTGCGTCTACGTCTCACTCGCTGCGCTGCACTACACCTGCGCTGCGCACCTCGCTGCGCTGCACTGCCTCCACTGCGCCTCCGTCTGCTGCCTCGCTGCGCTCGCTACACTACACCTCACTACACTGCATCTACACCTCACTACACTACACTACACGCTCGCTGCGCTGCACCTCCGCTGCACTGCACCTCACTACACTACACCTCACTGCACTGCCTCACTGCCGCTACACTCACTACACACTACACCTCACTACACTACACCTCACTCACTACACCTCACTACACTACCTCTCACTACACTACACCTCACACTACACCTCACTACACTACACCTCACTACACCTCACTACACCTACACCTCACTACACTACCTCACTACACTACACCTCACTACTACACCTCACCTGTAGTGAGGCGAGTGTGTATGCAACTGTTGTCCCTCTCTGTGGTCGTGGTGTAGTGAGGTGTAGTGTAGTGGTGGTGAGGTGTATGTGGTGGTGTAGTGTAGTGAGGGTGAGGTGCTGGTGGTGAGGTGAGTGTGGTGAGGTGGTGGAGGTGAGGTGTGGTGAGGTGTGGTGTGAGGTGTAGTGGTGGCAGTGAGGTGTCAGTGTGGTGGTGTGGTGAGGTGTGGTGGAGTGTGGTGGAGTGAGGTGGTGGTGGTGTAGTGTGGTGAAGTGTGGTGTGGTGGTGTGGTGTGGTGGTGTAGTGTGGTGGTAGTGTAGTGAGGTGTGTGGTGAGTGAGTGTGGTGTAGTGAGGTGTAGTGTGGTGTAGTGTGGTGAGGTGAAGTGTCAGTGAGGTGGTGTGTGTGGTGTGGTGAGGTAGTGTAGTGAGGTGTAGTGGTGTATTGTGAGGGTGTGGTGTAGTGGTGAGGTGTAGTGTAGTGTAGTGAGGTGTGGTGTAGTGTGTGTAGTGAGGTGTAGTGTAGTGTGTGAGGTGTGGTGTAGTGTAGTGTAGTGTGGTGAGCGAGTGTATGCCTTTGTTGTCCCTCTCTGTGGTCGCCGCTCTGTCTGCTGGATAGTCAGTCTACAGAAAGCCTCTGGTTTGTCCACCAGAGATCAAAGTCTGTCAGAGTTGTAGGTTGTTATAATGGATACTATGGATAAATGTTCTTAGACTGGATGCATTTACCAGACTAAAGTATTTAAACAGCTGCAGCCGGGAATAATTGTTACTTTAGTTTGTAGATTTCTTAGCCGTTTCAACATGTAGCGACAGCTCCTTATTGTCTGATCTAATGTCCATTTTGTCACGGGTGGTTTTATACTCTGTGGAAGAGGGGGCCGGTTTCCATGACACCTGCTGTGATGTCTGGGTAAACCTGGCCCCTACGTCTCTCTGTCTAAACCTGGCCCCTACGTCTCTCTCTCTCTCTGTGTAAACCTGGCCCCTGTCTCTCTGTGTAAACCTGGCCCCTGTCTCTCTCTGTGTAAACCTGGCCCCTACGTCTCTCTCTCTCTCTGTGTAAACCTGGCCCCTACGTCTCTCTCTGTGTAAACCTGGCCCCTACGTCTCTCTCTGTGTAAACCTGGCCCCTATGTCTCTCTCTGTGTAAACCTGGCCCCTACCTCTCTCTCTCTCTCTGTGTAAACCTGGCCCCTACCTCTCTCTCTCTCTCTCTCTCTGTGTAAACCTGGCCCCTACCTCTCTCTCTCTGTGTAAACCTGGCCCCTACCTCTCTCTCTCTGTGTAAACCTGGCCCCTACGTCTCTCTCTGTGTAAACCTGGCCCCTACGTCTCTCTGTGTAAACCTGGCCCCTATGTCTCTCTCGCTCTGTGTAAACCTGGCCCCTGCGTCTCTGTGTAAACCTGGCCCCTACGTCTCTCTGTGTAAACCTGGCCCCCTACGTCTCTCTCTCTCTCTCTCTGGGTAATCCTGGCCCCTACGTCTCTCTGTGTAAACCTGGCCCCTACTCCTCTCTCTCTGTGTAAACCTGGCCCCTATGTCTCTCTCTGTGTAAACCTGGCCCCTACATCTCTCTGTGTAAACCTGGCCCCTACGTCTCTCTGTGTAAACCTGGCCCCTACGTCTCTCTGTGTAAACCTGGCCCCTACGTCTCTCTGTGTAAACCTGGCCCCTACGTCTCTCTCTCTCTGTGTAAACCTGGCCCCTACGTTTCTCTCTCTCTGTGTAAACCTGGCCCCTACGTCTCTCTCTCTCTCTGGGTAATCCTGGCCCCTACGTCTCTCTGTGTAAACCTGGCCCCTACGTCTCTCTCTCTCTGTGTAAACCTGGCCCCTACGTCTCTCTCTCTCTCTCTCTCTGTGTAAACCTGGCCCCTACGTCTCTCTCTCTCTCTGTGTAAACCTGGCCCCTACGTCTCTCTGTGTAAACCTGGCCCCTACGTCTCTCTCTCTCTCTGTGTAGGTGTGAAGCCCTCTGAGCCAGGGAAGAGGTCCAGGTGGGATGTGTCTGGCCAGGCTGGGGACAAGGAGAGGAAAGAGAAGGATCCAGTCAGTGAGTTCCTCAGTGTGGCTCGTATTGAAGCCTCTGGGTCAGGACCAGAAGCCTCTACTACTGATGGCCCTACTACGGATCCTACTGTAGAGGTACTGGTACCATCCTACTACATACACCACTGATCCTACTGTAGAGGTTCTGGTACCATCCTACTACACTACATACACCACTGATCCTACTGTAGAGGTACTGGTACCATCCTGCTACATATACCACTGATCCTACTGTAGAGGTTCTGGTACCATCCTACTACATACACCACTGATCCTACTGTAGAGGTTCTGGTACCATCCTACTACACTACATACACCACTTATCCTACTGTAGAGGTACTGGTACCATCCTACTACATACACCACTGATCCTACTGTAGAGGTTCTGGTACCATCCTACTACACTACATACACCACTTATCCTACTGTAGAGGTTCTGGTACCATCCTACTACACTACATACACCACTTATCCTACTGTAGAGGTACTGGTACCATCCTACTACATACACCACTGATCCTACTGTAGAGGTTCTGGTACCATCCTACTACACTACATACACCACTGATCCTACTGTAGAGGTTCTGGTACCATCCTGCTACACTACATACACCACTGATCCTACTGTAGAGGTTCTGGTACCATCCTACTACATACACCACTGATCCTACTGTTGGAGGTTCTGGTACCATCCTACTACACTACATACACCACTGATCCTACTGTAGAGGTACTGGTACCATCCTACTACACTACATACACCACTGATCCTACTGTAGAGGTTCTGGTACCATCCTACTACACTACATACACCACTGATCCTACTGTAGAGGTTCTGGTACCATCCTACTACATACACCACTTATCCTACTGTAGAGGTTCTGGTACCATCCTGCTACACTACATACACCACTGATCCTACTGTAGAGGTTCTGGTACCATCCTACTACACTACATATACCACTGATCCTACTGTAGGAGGTTCTGGTACCATCCTACTACATACACCACTGATCCTACTGTAGGAGGTTCTGGTACCATCCTACTACATACACCACTGATCCTACTGTAGAGGTTCTGGTACCATCCTACTACACTACATACACCACTGATCCTACTGTAGAGGTTCTGGTACCATCCTACTACATACACCACTGATCCTACTGTAGAGGTTCTGGTACCATCCTACTACACTACATACACCACTGATCCTACTGCAGAGGTTCTGGTACCATCCTGCTAAACTACATACACCACTGATCCTACTGTAGAAGTTCTGGTACCATCCTACTACACTACATACACCACTGATCCTACTGTAGGAGGTTCTGGTACCATCCTACTACATACACCACTTATCCTACTGTAGAGGTTCTGGTACCATCCTGCTACACTACATACACCACTGATCCTACTGTAGAGGTTCTGGTACCATCCTACTACACTACATATACCACTGATCCTACTGTAGGAGGTTCTGGTACCATCCTACTACATACACCACTGATCCTACTGTAGGAGGTTCTGGTACCATCCTACTACATACACCACTGATCCTACTGTAAAGGTTCTGGTACCATCCTACTACATACACCACTGATCCTACTGTAGAGGTTCTGGTACCATCCTACTACACTACATACACCACTGATCCTACTGTAGAGGTTCTGGTACCATCCTACTACACTACATACACCACTGATCCTACTGTAGAGGTTCTGGTACCATCCTACTACACTACATATACCACTGATCCTACTGTAGGAGGTTCTGGTACCATCCTACTACATACACCACTGATCCTACTGTAGGAGGTTCTGGTACCATCCTACTACATACACCACTGATCCTACTGTAGAGGTTCTGGTACCATCCTACTACACTACATACACCACTGATCCTACTGTAGAGGTTCTGGTACCATCCTACTACATACACCACTGATCCTACTGTAGAGGTTCTGGTACCATCCTACTACACTACATACACCACTGATCCTACTGCAGAGGTTCTGGTACCATCCTGCTACACTACATACACCACTGATCCTACTGTAGAAGTTCTGGTACCATCCTACTACACTACATACACCACTGATCCTACTGTAGGAGGTTCTGGTACCATCCTACTACATACACCACTGATGCTACTGTAAAGGTTCTGGTACCATCCTACTACATACACCACTGATCCTACTGTAGAGGTTCTGGTACCATCCTACTACACTACATACACCACTGATCCTACTGTAGAGGTTCTGGTACCATCCTACTACACTACATACACCACTGATCCTACTGTAGAGGTACTGGTACCATCCTACTACACTACATACACCACTGATCCTACTGTAGAGGTTCTGGTACCATCCTACTACACTACATACATCACTGATCTACTGTAATCCGTAGAGGGTTGACGGTCTACTGTAATCCGTAGAGGGTCGACGGTCTACTGTAATCCGTAGAGGGTCGACGGTCTACTGTAATCCGTAGAGGGTCGACGGTCTACTGTAATCCGTAGAGGGTCGACGGTCTACTGTAATCCGTAGAGGGTCGACGGTCTACTGTAATCCGTAGAGGGTCGACGGTCTACTGTAATCCGTAGAGGGTCGACGGTCTACTGTAATCCGTAGAGGGTCGACGGTCTACTGTAATCCGTAGAGGGTCGACGGTCTACTGTAATCCGTAGAGGGTCGACGGTCTACTGTAATCCGTAGAGGGTCGACGGTCTACTGTAATCCGTAGAGGGTCGACGGTCTACTGTAATCCGTAGAGGGTCGACGGTCTACTGTAATCCGTAGAGGGTCGACGGTCTACTGTAATCCGTAGAGGGTCGACGGTCTACTGTAATCCGTAGAGGGTCGACGGTCTACTGTAATCCGTAGAGGGTCGACGGTCTACTGTAATCCGTAGAGGGTCGACGGTCTACTGTAATCCGGAGAGGGTCGACGGTCTACTGTAATCCGGAGAGGGTCGACGGTCTACTGTAATCCGGAGAGGGCCGACGGTCTACTGTAATCCGGAGAGGGTCGACGGTCGACTGTAATCCGTAGAGGGTCGACGGTCTACTGTAATCCGTAGAGGGTCGACGGTCTACTGTAATCCGTAGAGGGTCGACGGTCTACTGTAATCCGTAGAGGGTCGACGGTCTACTGTAATCCGTAGAGGGTCGACGGTCTACTGTAATCCGGAGAGGGTCGACGGTCTACTGTAATCCGGAGAGGGTCGACGGTCTACTGTAATCCGGAGAGGGCCGACGGTCTACTGTAATCCGGAGAGGGTCGACGGTCTACTGTAATCCGGAGAGGGTCGACGGTCGACTGTAATCCGGAGAGGGTCGACGGTCGACTGTAATCCGGAGAGGGTCGACGGTCGACTGTAATCCGGAGAGGGTCGACGGTCGACTGTAATCCGGAGAGGGTCGACGGTCGACTGTAATCCGGAGAGGGCCGACGGTCGACTGTAATCCGGAGAGGGTCGACGGTCGACTGTAATCCGGAGAGGGTCGACGGTCGACTGTAATCCGGAGAGGGTCGACGGTCGACTGTAATCCGGAGAGGGTCGACGGTCGACTGTAATCCGGAGAGGGTCGACGGTCGACTGTAATCCGGAGAGGGTCGACGGTCGACTGTAATCCGGAGAGGGTCGACGGTCGACTGTAATCCGGAGAGGGTCGACGGTCGACTGTAATCCGGAGAGGGTCGACGGTCGACTGTAATCCGGAGAGGGTCGACGGTCGACTGTAATCCGGAGAGGGTCGACGGTCGACTGTAATCCGGAGAGGGTCGACGGTCGACTGTAATCCGGAGAGGGCCGACGGTCGACTGTAATCCGTAGAGGGTCGGCGGTCGACTGTAATCCGGAGAGGGTCGGCGGTCTACTGTAATCCGGAGAGGGTCGGCGGTCTACTGTAATCCGGATAGGGTCGGCGGTCTACTGTAATCCGTAGAGGGTCGGCGGTCTACTGTAATCCGTAGAGGGTCGACGGTCTACTGTAATCCGTAGAGGGTCGACGGTCTACTGTAATCCGTAGAGGGTCGACGGTCTACTGTAATCCGGATAGGGTCGACGGTCTACTGTAATCCGTAGAGGGTCGACGGTCTACTGTAATCCGTAGAGGGTCGACGGTCTACTGTAATCCGTAGAGGGTCGACGGTCTACTGTAATCCGTAGAGGGTCGACGGTCTACTGTAATCCGTAGAGGGTCGACGGTCTACTGTAAAACGTAGAGGGTCGACAGACGTAAGAGATACAGATGTTTTGTAAGTCACATATTGTTAATCGATGATGTTTCTGACTAACTGAGCAGCCAGACACGGAGCAGAAAGACGAGGAGGAGGAGGAGGAGAGCAGGCCGTCTATGGATCTGTTCA
>NW_024608312.1:0-35000 GCF_018296145.1 Oncorhynchus tshawytscha | reverse complement strand
CAGATGTACCAAGCATGTAGCGTCATACCCAAGAAGTCTCAATTCTGTAAACGAGAGAGTCAAGGCTGTAATCGCTGCCTAAGGCGCTTCAACAAAGGACTGAGTAAAGGGTCTGAATACTTATGGAAATGTCATATTTCAGTTTTAATTTGTCAAAATGTGGTATTGCGTGTAGATTGATTACACACACAGTTGAAGTTTCCATGCACCTTAGCCAAATACATTTAAACTCTGTTTTTCACAATTCCTGACATTTAATCCTTGTAAAAATTCGCTATTTAGGTCAGTTAGGATCACCACTTTATTTTAAGAATGTTAAATGTCAATAATAGTAGATATAATGATTTATTTCAACTTTTATTTCTTTCATCACATTCCCAGTGGGTTAGAAGTGTATATACTCAATTAGTATTTGGTAGCATTGCCTTTAAATTATTTAACTCGGGTCAAGCTTCCCACAATAAATTGGGTGAATTTTGGCCCATTCCTCCTGACAGAGCTGGTGTAACGGAGTCAGGTTTGTAGGCCTCCTTGCTCGCACATGCTTTTTCAGTTCTGCCCACACATTTTCTATAGGATTGAGGTCAGGGCTTTGTGATGGCCACTCCAATACCTTGACTTTGTTGTCCTTAAGCCATTTTGCAACAACTTTGGAAGTATGCTTGGGGTCATTGTCCATTTGGAAAACCCATTTGCGACCAAGCTTTAACTTCCTGACTGATGTCTTGAGATGTTGCTTCAATATATCAACATAATTTTCCATTCTCATGATGCCATCTATTTTGTGAAGTGCACCAGTCCCTCCTGCAGCAAAGCACTCCACAACATGATGCTGCCACCCCCGTGCTTCACGGGTGGGATGGTGTTCTTCAGCTTGCAAGCGTCCCCCTTTTCCCTCCAAACATAACGCTGGTCATTATGGCCAAACAGTTCTATTTTGTTGCATCAGACCAGAGGACATTTCTCCAAAAAGTATGATCTTTGTCCCCATGTGCAGTTGAAACTGTAGTCTGGCTTTGTATGGCGGTTTTGGAGCAGTGGCTTCTTCCTTGCTGAGCGGCCTTTCAGGTTATGTTGATATAGGACTCATTTTACTGTGGATATAGATACTTTTGTACCTGTTTCCTTCAGCATTTTCACAAGGTCCTTTGCTGTTGTTCTGGGATTGATTTGCTCTTTTCGCACCAAAGTACGCTAATCTCTAGGAGACAGAACGCGTCTCCTTCCTGAGCGGTATGACGGCTGCGTGGTCCCATGGTGTTTATGCTTGTGTACTATTGTTAGTACAGATGAATGTGGTACCTTCAGGCGTTTTTTTTTCTGAGATCTTGGCTGATTTCTTTAGATTTTCCCATAATGTCGACAAAGAGGCACTGAGTTTGAAGCTAGGCCTTGAAATACATCCATAGGTACACCTCGAATTGACTCAAATGATGTCAATTAGCCTATCAGAAGCCTCTATAGCCATGACATAATTTTCAGGAATTTTCCAAGCTGTTTAAAGGCAGTCAGCTTAGTGTATGTAAACTTCTGACCCACTGGAATTGGTACAGTGAATTATAAGTGAAATAATCTGTGTGTATACAATTGTTGGAAAATTACTTGTGTCATGCACAAAGTAGATGTCCTAACCGACTTGCCAAAACTATAGTTGGTTAACAAGAAATGGGTGGAGTGGTTGAAAAACGAGTTTTAATGACTCCAATCTAAGAGTATGTAAACTTCCGACTTTCAACTGTATGTATGTGTAACCGATGTGAAATGGCTAGCTAGTTAGCGGTGGTGCGCGCTAATAGCGTTTCAATTGGGTACGTCACTCGCTCTGAGACCTGAAGTGGTTGTGATGGGTAACGATGCTTCGTGGGTTTCAGTTGTTGATGTGTGCAGCGGGTCCCTGGTTCGAGCCCGGGTAGTGGCTAGGGTGACGGACGAAAGTAATACTGTTGTATATGTATGTGTATGTGTATATTAAAAAAATGTCATTACATTTTTAAAAAAATCACTGTCCGTGTGTGTAGTCTGCACATTTCAGATTGTTATCCATCTCGGTCACACCAAACTCAGTGCTCCTGATGCCTGGCCGTCGCTATGGGAACGCAAACTTTGGACAACATTGGCTACTCTGACTGACCGGTTAGCTACAGTAGCTAGATACTTTTACCCCAAAACAATGAAATAACTAACTTAGTGAAATACATTTCGTTTCCTGGACAAAATGACGTGGAGAAATATCGACCCTTTGTCAATTGATGAGACCATTGATGAAGGGAAAGAGGAGAAGGATGTGGAGAAGAGAAGAGCCTCGGTGTGGGAACATCAGGAGCTAGCCCAGGTATCAGTTAGCTAGCTGCCCAGGTATCAGTTAGCTAGCTGCCCAGGTATCAGTTAGCTAGCTGCCCAGGTATCAGTTAGCTAGCTGCCCAGGTATCAGTTAGCTAGCTGCCCAGCAGGTAGCTAGCCAGGTATCAGTTAGCTAGCTGCCCAGGTATCAGTTAGCTAGCTGCCCAGGTATCAGTTAGCTAGCTGCCCAGGTATCAGTTAGCTAGCTGCCCAGGTATCAGTTAGCTAGCTGCCCAGGTATCAGTTAGCTAGCTGCCCAGTTGCCCAGCTAGCTGCCCAGGTATCAGTTAGCTAGCTGCCCAGGTATCAGTTAGCTAGCTGCCCAGGTCTCAGTTAGCTAGCTGCCCAGGTAGCTAGCTGCCCAGGTATCAGTTAGCTAGCTGCCCAGGTATCAGTTAGCTAGCTGCCCAGGTATCAGTTAGCTAGCTGCCCAGGTATCAGTTAGCTAGCTGCCCAGGTATCAGTTAGCTAGCTGCCCAGGTATCAGTTAGCTAGCTGCCCAGGTATCAGTTAGCTGCCCAGGTATCAGTTAGCTGCCCAGGTATCAGTTAGCTAGCTGCCCAGGTATCAGTTAGCTAGCTGCCCAGGTATCAGTATCAGTTAGCTAGCTGCCCAGGTATCAGTTAGCTAGCTGCCCAGGTATCAGTTAGCTAGGTATCAGTTAGCTAGCTGCCCATGTATCAGTTAGCTAGCTGCCCAGGTATCAGTTAGCTAGCTGCCCAGGTATCAGTTAGCTAGCCCAGGTATCAGTTAGCTAGCTGCCCAGGTATCAGTTAGCTAGCTGCCCAGGTATCAGTTAGCTAGGTATCTGCCCCAGGTATCAGTTAGCTAGCTGCCCAGCAGTTAGCTAGCCCAGGTATCAGTTAGCTAAGCTGCCCAGGTATCAGTTAGCTAGCTGCCCAGGTATCAGTTAGTTAGCTAGCTGCCCAGGTGTATCAGTTAGCTAGCTGCCCAGGTATCAGTTAGCTAGCTGCCCAGGTATCAGCTTAGCTAGCTGCCCAGGTATCAGTTAGCTAGCTGCCCAGGTATCAGTTAGCTAGCCCCCAGGTATCAGTTAGTTGCCCAGGTATCAGGTAGCTAGCTGCCCAGGTATCAGTTAGCTAGCTGCCCATGTATCAGTTAGCTAGCTGCCCAGGTATCAGTTAGCTAGCTGCCCAGGTATCAGTGGCTGCCCAGGTATCAGGTAGCTAGCTGCCCAGATCAGTTAGCTAGCTGCCCAGGTATCAGGTAGCTAGCTGGGTAGAGAGGGGATGAGTTGAATAGCCTTCATGTTCATAGCTCATCCTAGAGCAGGTAGCTAGCTGGGTAGAGAGGGGATGAGTAAACTGTTTTTAAAACTACAAACGTCAATGAGTGATTGGTCAACTAATAGTTAACGTTAGCAAGTCAAGCTAACAGCCATCCACATAGCTATACATAATTAATTGTGTTGTTCCTGTGTCATAACACTGACAATAACAGGGATGAATGATGGCACCTTAGCCTACTAGACAGCAAGCTTTTAACTGAAAACACTTGAGTGCCAGTCTGTTTGTGGTATCATGCCCAACTCCTTACCACTCATGACAAACATGCTTGTCTTGACAATGAGTTGGCAAGAGCACAAACAGATCTGGGACCAGGCTAGGAAACGCTGTGTGAAAAGCCCTCCTGCTATACATCTGGCTGGTGGCCAAGCATAGCAATTATGACCAAGACATCTCAACAGATGGGTCATTAATTAAGGTGTCGTTTTAGAACAGAAAGAACAGACCTCGGCTATTGTATTAAATTATGATTATTAACATTATCATTACTGCGATGCTTTAGTCCTGTTCAAAACATATATAAGTGACTTTGTTGTGCTTTCACAATACAATTTTAGATAGTTTCAGATGATTTGGACATGATGCGTGAAAAATGCTAATATCAGTCCCATGGCTTGAATGGGATTTCTGCCAAAAATGCTAAAACATTAGCATGTTGAAACAGTGCTAGGGAAACTGGGCCCAAATACTATTACTATGTGTAATGGAGATGTGAGGTGGGGCTTGATTCAAATACTATTACTATGTGTAATGGAGATGTGAGACGGGGCTTGATTCAAAGGGGCTTGATTCAAATACTATTACTATGTGTAATGGAGATGTGAGACGGGGCTTGATTCAAATACTATTACTATGTGTGATGGAGATGTGAGACGGGGCTTGATTCAAAGGGGCTTGATTCAAATACTATTACTATGTGTAATGGAGATGTGAGACGGGGCTTGATTCAAATACTATTACTATGTGGAATGGAGATGTGAGACGGGGCTTGATTCAAATACTATTACTATGTGGAATGGAGATGTGAAATGGGGCTTGATTCTCCGTGCCTCTTCAGACCCCCATCATGATGTAATGGAGATATGAAATGGGGCTTGATTCTCCGTGCCTCTTCAGACCCCCATCATGGTGTAATGGAGATATGAAATGGGGCTTGATTCTCTGTGCCTCTTCAGATTCCTATCAAGGTGCTGAGGGGTCACACAGATGCTGTCACCGGCTGCCACTTCTGCTTTGATGACACCAAAGTCCTGACCAGTTCCCAGGACAAGACGGCCACTCTGTGGGTAGGTCCACCAAACACTCGTCCACCAAACACTAGTCCACCAAACACTAGTCCACCAAACACTAGGACTGCTTCCCAAATGGAACACTACTTATAACCACTATTCCCTATATAGTGCACTACTTATGACCACTATTCCCTATATAGTGCACTACTTATGACCACTATTCCCTATATAGTGCACTACTTATAACCACTATTCCCTATATAGTGCATTACTTATGACCACTATTCCCTATATAGTGCACTACTTATGACCACTATTCCCTATATAGTGCACTACTTCTGACCACTATTCCCTATATAGTGCACTACTTCTGACCACTATTCCCTATATAGTGCACTACTTATGACCACTATTCCCTATATAGTGCACTACTTATGACCACTATTCCCCATATAGTGCACTACTTCTGACCACTATTCCCTATATAGTGCACTACTTATGACCACTATTCCCTATATAGTGCCCTACTTTTGGTGTGCAGGGAATGTGTATCCATTTGGGAGTCGGCGTGTTAATTAATACAGACGTAAACATCTCAAGGCAGTTACAAGGTCTGTTATTTCCTGTCTGTGTGTCTGTCTATATCCTGTCTGTGTGTCTGTCTATTTCCTGTCTGTGTGTCTGTCTATTTCCTGTCTGTGTGTCTGTCTATTTCCTGTCTGTTTGTCTGTCTATTTCCTGTCTGTTTGTCTGTTATTTCCTGTCTGTGTGTCTGTCTATTTCCTGCCTGTGTGTCTGTCTATTTCCTGTCTGTGTGTCTGTCTATTTCCTGTCTGTGTGTCTGTCTATTTCCTGCCTGTGTGTCTGTCTATTTCCTGTCTGTGTGTCTGTTATTTCCTGTCCGTTTGTCTGTCTATTTCCTGTCTGTGTGTCTATTTCCTGTCTGTGTGTCTTGTCTATTTCCTGTCTGTGTGTCTGTCTATTTCCTGTCTGTGTGATGTCACACACCTAATCCATCTCAGTGTTTATGTGGATCGTGGTCTACTCCTGGCTGTAGATGTCGGTCTTATTTTTTAATAATATATTCATGTTGAAAGATTATTGTCTGGCCCATAGATATGAACCTGAACTATATGATATGGCCGTGGCCTAAATAGCACCCGTATTCCCTATATAGTGCACTACTTATAAACACTATTCCCTATATAGTGCACTACTTCTGACCAAGGCCTACAGGTATGAACCTGAACTATATGATATGGCCATGGCCTAAATAGCACCCATATTCCCTATATAGTGCACTACTTCTGACCAAGGCCTACAGGGCTCTGGTCAAGAGTAGTGCACTCTGTAGGGAATAGGGTGCCATTAGGGCCACACATTGTATGTCTGCTCCTGAAGGACACAGAGAGTGGCGCCGCGCTGTTGGTGTTTGAGAGAGGACATCTGTCCAACATCTCTGAGTGTGCCTTGATCCCTGACAAGAAAAGGTGAGTTGTCACTGTGTTCCCATCGCCTACCCTTCTCCAGGAGTGTGCACTCCTACACTCCAAACATATTCCTAACACCAGAGGGGGAGTGTACAAGTGCACACTTTGGGAGAAGGGTAGATCATCAGAATGGAGCCTTGCTGTTATCACAATGGACCACGGAAGCCCTTGTCTGTTTGTTGTGACTAGTGATTTATACATGACTTATAAATTCATTTAGTTGTTTTGTTTCCTCAAATATCACATCCCACATATCTGGGTATAGGGCTGGGAATAGGGCTGGGTATAGGGCTGGGGATAGGGCTGGGGGGCTGGGAATAGGGCTGGGGGGCTGGGAATAGGGCTGGGTATAGGGCTGGGTATAGGGCTGGGGATAGGGCTGGGGATAGGGCTGGGGATAGGACTGTTTATAGGGCTGGGAATAGGGCTGGGAATAGGGCTGGGAATAGGGCTGGGTATAGGGCTGGGTATAGGGCTGGGTATAGGGCTGGGGATAGGGCTGGGTATAGGGCTGGGGATAGGACTGGGTATAGGGCTGGTTATAGGGCTGGGAATAGGGCTGGTTATAGGGCTGGGAATAGGGCTGGTTATAAGGCTGGTTATAGGGCTGGGTATAGAGCTGGGGATAGGGCTGGGGATAGGGCTGGGTTTAGGGCTGGTTATAGGGCTGGGTATAGGGCTGGGAATAGGGCTGGGGATAGGACTGGGTATAGGGCTGGGAATAGGGCTGGTTATAGGGCTGGGAATAGGGCTGGTTATAAGGCTGGGTATAGGGCTGGTTATAGGGCTGGGTATAGGGCTGGGGATAGGGCTGGGTATAGGGCTGGGGATAGGGCTGGGGAATAGGGCTGGGTATAGGGCTGGTGGGTATAGGGCTGGTTATAGGGCTGGTTATAGGGCTGGTTATAGGGCTGGGAATAGGGCTGGGAATAGGGCTGGGGATAGGGCTGGGAATAGGGCTGGGTATAGGAAAGGGAATAGGGCTGGGTATAGGGCTGGGGATGGTCTGGGAATAGGGCTGGGGATAGGGCTGGTTATAGGGCTGGGGATACGGCTGGGGATAGGGCTGGGGATAGGGCTGGGTATAGGGCTGGGGATAGGGCTGGGAATAGGGCTGGGTATAGGAAAGGGAATAGAGCTGGGTATAGGGCTGGGGATGGGCTGGTTATAGGGCTGGGGATAGGGCTGGGGATAGGGCTGGGAATAGGGCTGGGTATAGGGCTGGTGATAGGGCTGGGTATAGGGCTGGGGATAGGGCTGGGAATAGGGCTGGGGATAGGGCTGGTTATAGGGCTGGGTATATATATGTCTTTCTGTCTCCATGACCAAGCACACAGCCCACAACCCGCAGCACACAGGCCACAACCCGCAGCCCACAGCCACAACCCGCAGCCCACAACCCGCAGCCCACAACCCGCAGCACACAGCCCACAACCCACACAACCCGCAGCACACAGCCCACAACCCGCAGGCCACACACCCACAGCACAACCCGCAGCACACAGCCCACAGGCCACAACCCGCAGCACACAACCCGCGGCACACAACCCGCACAACCCCACAACCCGCAGCACACCCGCAACCCCCCACACAACCCGCACACAACCCGCAGCCCACAACCCACAACCCGCAGCACACAGCCCACAACCCGCAGCACACAACCTGCAGCCCACAACCCGCAGCACACAGCCCACAACCCGCAGCACACAGCCCACAACCCGCAGCTCACAACCCGCAGCACACAACCCGCAGCACACAGCCCACAACCCGCGCAGCACAACCCGCAGCCCACAACCCGCAGCTCACAACCCGCAGCACACAACCCCGCAGCCCACAACCCGCAGCACACAGCCCACAACCCGCAGCCCACAGCCCACAACCCGCAGCCCACAACCCGCAGCACACAGCCCACAACCCATAGCCACAACCCGCAGCCCACAACCCGCAGCACACAGCCCACAACCCCCGCAGCACACAACCCGCAGCATACAACCCGCAGCCCACAACCCGCAGCACACAACCCGCAGCCCACAACCCGCAGCACACAGCCCACAACCCGCAGCACCCGCAGCCCACACAACCCGCAGCACACAGCCCACAACCCGCAGCACACCCGCAACCAACCCGCAGCACACAGCCCACAACCCGCAGCACACAGCCCACAACCCGCAGCACACAGCCCACAACCCGCAGCACACAAACCGCAGCACACAGCCCGCAGCCCACACAGCCCACAACCCGCAGCCCACAACCCGCAGCCCACAACCCCGCAGCCCACAACCCGCAGCACACAACCCGCAGCCACACAGCCCACAACCCGCAGCCCACAACCCGCAGCACACAGCCCACAACCCGCAGCACACAGCCCACAACCCGCACAACCCGCCCACAACCCGCAGCACACAGCCCACAACCCGCAGCACACACCCAACCCGCAGCCCGCAACCCGCAGCACACAACCCGCAGCACACAACCCGCAGCACACAGCCCACAGCCCACAACCCGCCCACAGCCCACAACCCGCAGCCCACAGCACACAGCCCACAACCCGCAGCACACAGCCCACAACCCGCAGCCCACAACCAACCCGCAGCACACAGCCCACAACCCGCAGCCCACAGCACACAACCCGCAGCACACAACCCGCAGCCCACAACCAGCAGCACACAACCCGCAGCACACACCCCGCAGCACACAACCCGCAGCACACATTCCACAACCCGCAGCCACAGCCCACAACCCGCAGCCAGCCCACAACCCGCAGCACACAACCCGCACACAACCCGCCCACAACCCGCGCAGCACACAGCCCACAACCCGCAGCCCACAACCCGCAGCACAACCCGCCCACAACCCGCAGCACACAACCCGCAGCACACAACCCGCAGCACACAGCCCACAACCCGCAGCCCACAACCCGCAGCACACAGCCCACACACCCGCACAACCCACAACCCGCAGCCCACAACCCGCAGCACACAACCCGCAGCCCACAACCCGCAGCACACAGCCCACAACCCGCAGCACACAACCCGCAGCCCACAACCCGCAGCCCTGCAACCCGCAGCACACAGCCCATAACCCGCAGCCCACAACCCGCAGCCCACAACCCGCAGCACACAACCCCAGCAGCCCACACCCCGCAGCCCACAACCCGCAGCACACAACCCGCAGCCCACAACCCCCGCAGCACACAGCCCACAGTCCGCAGCCCACAGCCCACCCCGCAGCACACAACCCCGCAGCACACAGCCCACAACCCGCAGCACACAACCCGCAGCCCACAACCCGCAGCACACAGCCCACAACCCGCAGCACACCCGCAGCCCACAACCCGCAGCACACAGCCCGCAGCACCCCCGCAGTCCACAGCACACCCCACAACCCGCAGCACACAACCCGCAGCACACAGCCCATAACCCGCAGCCCACAACCCGCAGCACACAACCCGCAGCCACAACCCGCAGCACACAGCCCACAACCCGCAGCCCACAACCCGCAGCCCACACAGCCCACAACCCGCAGCTCACAACCCGCAGCCCACAACCCGCAGCACACAGCCTACAACCCGCAGCACACAACCCGCACAACCCGCACACAACCCCGCAGCACACAACCCACAGCACACAACCCGCAGCCCACAACCCGCAGCACACAGCCCACAACCCGCAGCACACAGCCCACAACCCGCAGCCCACAACCCGCAGCACACAGCCCACAACCCACAGCCCACAACCCCGCAGCCCACAACCCGCAGCACACAGCCCACAACCCGCAGCCCACCCAACCCGCAGCCCACAACCCGCAGCCCACAACCCGCAGCACACAACCCGCAGCCCACAACCCACAGCCCAGCACACAGCAGCCCACAACCCGCAGCCCACAACCCAGCCCACAACCCAAGCACACAACCCGCCCCGCAGCCCACAACCCGAAGCCCACAACCCGCAGCCCACAACCCGCAGCACACAGCATAGGTCACATAATCACTGCATACATCCCAAATGGCACCCTAGTAGTGCACTATATAGGGAATAGGGTGCCATAGGGCTCTGGTCTAAAGTAGTGTACTATATAGGGAATAGGGTGCCATTTTGGACACAACCCTGTCAAGATCTTTTGTTACTTCACACCTTCTTTATTTGCGCTTCCCTTTTGGTAACCTTGGCAACCCTGGTAACCTTGGTAACCCTGGCAGAGGAGAAGTCCCAGAGGGCTGCAGGGAGGGAGGTGATCACACATAGGGAGTCTAGACTCTAGACCTCCGCTGAAACATGAGCTAGTTAATGGGTTACTGCTGGGTTTGTTGTTGCACTAGTCTAGCCCACACAACCCACAGCCCACAACCCATGGCATTGAGGTGATATCTTAAAATAAAACTATATGATGGTATTTGTTTCATTAGTCCATTGTTGACATAGTCACTGCAATCGAGTTTTCAAGATATGTAACTTTCAAAAGTCAGAAAACATTCCTGTGTGATGCATTTTGCCGAACACAACATCATGGGGATGATTTCTGTATTTTGAAAGATTTCTGTATCCTCGAAAAACTAGATTCTCCCTCTCTCTCTCTTCTCTCTCTCTCTCTCTATCTCTCTCTCTCTTCTCTCTCTCTCTCTCTCTCTTTCTCTATCTCTCTCTCCTCTCCCTCCCTCCCTCTCTCTCTCCCTCCTCTCCTCTCTCTCTCTCTCTCTCTCTCTCTCTCTCTCTCTCTCTCTCTCTCTCCCTCTCTTACTCTCTCTGTCTCTCTCTCTCTCTCTCTCTCTCTCTCTCTCTCTCTCTCTCTTCTCTCTCTCTCTCTCTGTCTCTCTCTCTCTCTCTCTTCTCTCTCTCTCTCTCTCTCTCTTCTCTCTCTCTCTCTCTCTCTCTCTCTCTCTCTCTCTCTCTCTCTCTATCTCTCTCTCTGTCTCTCTCCCTCTCTCTCTCTCTCTCTCTCTCTCTCTCTCTCTCTCTCTCTCTCTCTCTCTCTCTCTCCCTGTCTCTCCCTCCCTCCCTCTCTCTCTCTCTCTCTCCCTCTCTCTCTCTCTCTCTCTGTCTCTCTCTCTCTCTCTCTCTCTCTCTCTCTCTCTCTCTCTCTCTCTGTCTCTGTCTCTCTCTCTCTCTCTCTCTCTCTCTCTCTCTTCTCTCTCTCTCTCTCTTTCTTTCTCTCTCTCTCTCCCTGTCTCTCCTCCCTCCCTCCCTCCCTCTCTCTCTCTCTCAATTCAATTCAAGGGCTTTATTGTCATGGGAAACATGTGTTAACATTGCCAAAGCAAGTGAGGTAGACAACATACAAAGTGAATATATAAAGTGAAAAACAACAAAAATTAACAGTAAACATTACACATACAGAAGTTTCAAAACAGTAAAGACATTACAAATGTCATATTATATATATATATACAGTGTTTTAACAATGTACAAATGGTTAAAGGACACAAGATAAAATAAATAAGCATAAATATGGGTTGTATTTACAAAGGTGTGTGTTCACTGGTTGCCCTTTTCTCGTGGCAACAGGTCACAAATCTTACTGCTGTGATGGCACACTGTGGTAGTTCACCCAGTAGATATGGGAGTTTATCAAAATTGGGTTTGTTTTCGAATTCTTTGTGGATCTGTGTAATCTGAGGGAAATATGTCTCTCTAATATGGTCATATATTGGGCAGGAGGTTAGGAAGTGCAGCTCAGTTTCCACCTCATTTTGTGGGCAGTGAGCACATAGCCTGTCTTCTCTTGAGAGCCATGTCTGCCTACGGCGGCCTTTCTCAATAGCAAGGCTATGCTCACTGAGTCTGTACATAGTCAAAGCTTTCCTTAATTTTGGGTCAGTCACAGTGGTCAGGTATTCTGCCGCTGTGTACTCTCTGTGTAGGGCCAAATCTCTCTCTCTCTCTCTCTCTCTGGATCTCTCTCTCCCTCTCTGTCTCTCCCCCCCACTCCCTCCCTCCCTCCCTCTCTCTCTCTCTCTCTCTCTCTCTCTCTCTCTGTCTCTCCCCCACTCCCTCCCTCCCTCCCTCCCTCTCTCTCTCTCTCTCTCTCTGTCTCTCTCCCTCTCTCTGTCTCTCCCCCCACTCCCTCCCTCCCTCTCTCTCTCTCTCTCTATCTCTCTCTCTCTGTCTCTCACCTAGACTGATTACTGCATCATGGGACAAGACCCTAAATGCATGGGACCTGGAGACTGGCAAGATCATTGTGAGTCAATCAAATAATGAATCTCATCCTCACACCATGTTGTTGAGACCTCTCTGTTACCTCTCTTTCTCTCTCTCTCTCTTTCTCTCTCTCTCTCTCTCTCTCTCTCTCATCACCATGTTGTTGAGACCTCTCTGTTACCTCTCTTTCTCTCTCTCTCTCTTTCTCTCTCTCTCTCTCTCTCTCTCTCTCTCTCTCTCTCTCTCTCCATGTTGTTGAGACCTCTCTGTCTCTCTCTCCCTCCCTCTCTCTCCTTCCCTCTCTCTCTCTCTCTCTCTCTCTCTCTCTCTCGTCACCATGTTGCTGAGACCTCTCTGTTACCTCTCTCTCTCTTTTCAACACTAATGAACATCTGAGACCATGGTGGACAGCCTAAGTGTGTGTTACATAGTGGACTGCAGCTCAGAATCATAATGCCAGAGAGGGGTATATAGGGAGTATATAGGGAGTATAGAGGGAGTATAGAGGGGAGTATAGAGGGAGTATAGAGGGAGTATATAGGGAGTATAGAGGGAGTATAGAGGGAGTATAGAGGGAGTATATAGGGAGTATATAGGGAGTATATAGGGAGTATATAGGGAGTATAGAGGGAGTATAGAGGGAGTATAGAGGGAGTATAGAGGGAGTATAGAGGGAGTATATAGGGAGTATAGAGGGAGTATATAGGGAGTATATAAGTAACACAGCCTGTGTGTGTGTTACATAGTGGACTGCAGCTCAGGCTGGTCTCCTGACCTCATGTAGCGTCTCAGAGGACGGGAAGTACGTAGTCTCCTCCTCCGACCTGGAGAATGCAATCTGCCTGACCTCAGCTGATACAGGGGAGAGGCTCTTCCACATCAAAGGTACATCCTAAAGTCATTCAGCAATGGTTATTGATCTCTATATTGATTTTACCATTGAGCTATGCTAACGCTAAGGTCACTGAGTCTCAGTTTAAGTCATGTCTAATGGTAACATCAGGTCACTGAGTCTCAGTTTAAGTAATGTCTAATGGTAACATCAGGTCACTGAGTCTCAGTTTAAGTTATGTCTAATGGTAACGTCAGTTTAAGTAATGTCTAATGGTAACATCAGGTCACTGAGTCTCAGTTTAAGTCATGTCTAATGGTAACGTCAGGTCACTGAGTCTCAGTTTAAGTCATGTCTAATGGTAACGTTTAAGTCAGTTTAAGTAATGTCTAATGGTAACATCAGGTCACTGAGTCTCAGTTTAAGTTATGTCTAATGGTAACGTCAGTTTAAGTAATGTCTAATGGTAACATCAGGTCACTGAGTCTCAGTTTAAGTCATGTCTAATGGTAACGTCAGTTTAAGTCACTGAGTCTCAGTTTAAGTCATGTCTAATGGTAACGTCAGGTCACTGAGTCTCAGTTTAAGTTATGTCTAATGGTAACGTCAGGTCACTGAGTCTCAGTTTAAGTCATGTCTAATGGTAACGAGTCTCAGTTTAAGTTATGTCTAATGGTAACAGGTCACTGAGTCTCAGTTTAAGTCATGTCTAATGGTGGTCACTGAGTCTCAGTTTAAGTTATGTCTAATGGTAACGTCAGGTCACTGAGTCTCAGTTTAAGTCATGTCTAATGGTAACATCAGGTCACTGAGTCTCCAGTTTAAGTCATGTCCTAATGGTAACATCAGGTCACTGAGTCTCAGTTTAAGTCATGTCTCAATGGTAACTTTCAGGTCACTGAGTCTCAGTTTAAGTCCCTGTACCACTCATTATATTAGACTTTCAATTCCCATTAGATCACCACAAGGTCACAGTCTGAGATACGATTTACACACAGTCGGATACCACTCATTATATTAGCTTTACGGACTTTACAGATACCCTCATTATATTAGACTTTACACACGATCCACTCAGAGTTTACACACAGTCCCTGAGATACCACTCATTATATTAGTTTACACACAGTCCCTGAGATAACAGATACCACTCATTATATTAGACTTTACACACGGTCCCTGAGATACCACTCATTATATTAGACTTTACACACAGTTCCAGATACCACTCATTATATTAGACTTTACACACAGTCCCTGAGATACCACTCATTATATTAGACTTTACACACAGTCCCTGAGATACCACTTATTATATTAGACTTTACACACAGTCCCTGAGATAACCACTCATTATATTAGACTTTACACACAGTCCCTGAGATACCACTCATTATATTAGTCTTTACACACAGTCCCTGAGATACCACTCATTATATTAGTCTTTACACACAGTCCCTGAGATACCACTCAATATATTACACTTTACACATGGTCCCTGAGATACCACTCATTATATTAGACTTTACACACGGTCCCTGAGATACCACTCATTATATTACACTTTACACACGGTCCCTGAGATACCACTCATTATATTAGACTTTACACACAGTGCCTGAGATGATAGATAACATGCACTGCCAGGCTGACAAATGACCAGAGCATCAAGGAACATCATGACAGCTGGGTTTTTTGTTGTTGTCATGTCTGACCGCATACGTCCTTAGTAAAGATTTGTCAGTACCAGATATTTCATAATTACACCTCAGATCGTTGTGTTTATGGTCCACGGTGGACTGGGTGAACTCACTGGTCTCATAATTACACCTCCGATCATGAAATGTAGACCCAGTAGCTAGACAGACTGTTGTAACACACTCCCTGCAGTTAAATTATAATCTAACCTGGCATCATGAAATGTAGACCCAGTAGCTAGAGACAGACTGTATGTCAGATCTAGGACACCTGTGTTTTACACAATCATCTGATACGCCTGGGTTTTAACCTTCAAACTGTCCTCTTAAAATACAGCATCAAATATCGCTGTGTCCTCGTGATAGCACTAAACACAGGACTCTCATTATAACACATGCGCTGTAGTACAGTGAACTAAAATATAGCCTGGCATTATGTCAGAGAGATTGATGCAGTACAGTGAACTAAAATATAGCCTGGCATTATGTCAGAGAGATTGATGCAGTACAGTGAAATAAACTATAGCCTGGCATTACGTCAGAGAGATTGATGCTGTTCAGTGAACTAAACTATAGCCTGGCATTACGTCAGAGAGATTGATGCAGTACAGTGAACTAAACTATAGCCTGGCATTACGCCTACAGTGAACTAAACTATAGCCTGGCATTACGTCAGAGAGATTGATGCAGTACAGTGAACTAAACTATAGCCTGGCATTACGTCAGAGAGATTGATGCAGTACAGTGAACTAAACTATAGCCTGGCATTATGTCAGAGAGATTGATGCAGTACAGTGAACTAAACTATAGCCTGGCATTACGTCAGAGAGATTGATGCAGTACAGTGAACTAAACTATAGCCTGGCATTACGTCAGAGAGATTGATGCAGTACAGTGAACTAAACTATAGCCTGGCATTACGTCAGAGAGAACTTCTCAGACGTCATGCTTGTTGTTATTGTTAGCCTACCATTTGAACTTTTCATTAGCTTCAAATGAACCTCGTCCACTAGCTATTGCACACATTTCTAACTAATTAGTGTTAGTCAAGGTCACGTTGAGGCTGTCGTAACCAAGCCTCTAGAGCTTGTTGGGGGAACCCAATATTTCCAGTATGCATTATGACAATACACATTGTTGTTCTATCCTGTCCCAAACACAGCACCCACACCAACGTCATCTCGAACTGCTGTTTCACTGCTAACGGACGCTACTTGTGCACTGCATCATGGGACAAGACTCTGCAGCTGTGGGGCGTCCAGACAGGAACGTTCCGTTCCCACGGTGGCCTGACCCTTAGCAAGGGACACGACGGATCCGTCAGCTCCTGCACCTTCTCTGTGGATGGTAGGGTAGACATCAGTCTTCTCTGTGGATGGTAGGGTAGACATATCAGTCTTCTTCTCTGTGGATGGTAGGGTAGACATCAGTCTTCTCTGTGGATGGTAGGGTAGACATATCAGTCTTCTCTGTGGATGGTAGGGTAGACATATCAGTCTTCTCTGTGGACGGTAGGGTAGACATATCAGTCTTCTTCTCTGTGGATGGTAGGGTAGACATATCAGTCTTCTCTGTGGATGGTAGGGTAGACATATCAGTCTTCTTCTCTGTGGATGGTAGGGTAGACATATCAGTCTTCTCTGGATGGTAGGGTAGACATCAGTCTTCTCTGTGGATGGTAGGGTAGACATATCAGTCTTCTCTGTGGATGGTAGGGTAGACATATCAGTCTTCTCTGTGGATAGGGTAGACATATCAGTCTTCTCTGTGGATGGTAGGGTAGACATATCAGTCTTCTCTGTGGACGGTAGGAGACATATCAGTCTTCTGTGGACGGTAGGGTAGACATCAGTCTTCTCTGTGGATGGTAGGGTAGACATATCAGTCTTCTCTGTGGACGGTAGGGTAGACATATCAGTCTTCTCTGTGGATGGTAGGGTAGACATATCAGTCTTCTCTGTGGATAGACATATCAGGTGGACGGTAGGGTAGACATTTCAGTCTTTTCTGTGGATGGTAGGGTAGACATATCAGTCTTCTCTGTGGATGGTAGGTCCAGGGTCAGTCCTCTGCCTCTAATACCACTGACTACTATATACTAATACTACTAATACTACTGACTACTATATACTAATACCACTGACTACTATATACTAATACTACTGACTACTATATACTAATACTACTGACTACTATATACTAATACTACTGACTACTATATACTAATACTACTGACTACTATATACTAATACTACTGACTACTATATACTAATACTACTGTCTACTATATACTAATACTACTGACTACTATATACTAATACTACTGACTACTATATACTAATACTACTGACTACTATATACTACTACTGATAGACTGACTGCAGTTCTCTGTTGTTGTCCAGGGTCAGTCCTCTGCCTCTAATACCACAGACTGACTGCAGTTCTCTGTTGTTGTCCAGGGTCAGTCCTCTGCCTCTAATACCAGACTGACTGCAGTTCTCTGTTGTTGTCCAGGGTCAGTCCTCTGCCTCTAATACCACAGACTGACTGCAGTTCTCTGTTGTTGTCCAGGGTCAGTCCTCTGCCTCTAATACCACAGACTGACTGCAGTTCTCTGTTGTTGTCCAGGGTCAGTCCTCTGCCTCTAATACCACAGACTGACTGTAGTTCTCTGTTGTTGTCCAGGGTCAGTCCTTGTGTCGGGGGAGTATGACAGACTGACTGTAGTTCTCTGTTGTTGTCCAGGGTCAGTCCTCTGCCTCTAATACCACTGACTGACTGCAGTTCTCTGTTGTTGTCCAGGGTCAGTCCTCTGCCTCTAATACCACTGACTGACTGTAGTTCTCTGTTGTTGTCCAGGGTCAGTCCTTGTGTCGGGGGCGTATGACAGAACAGTGGCTGTGTGGAACATGGAGACCCTCTGCAAGACCCTGGAGTTGAAGGTAGCTTCATGCTCTATCCTACTTCAGACACATTTTAAGGCAAACAGGTGTGTGTGTTTCAAACAGGTGTGTGTGTGTGTGTGTGTGTGTGTGTGTGTGTGTGTGTGTGTGTTGTGTGTTTCAAACAGGTGTGTGTGTGTGTATGTGTGTGTGTGTGTGTGTTTCAAACAGGTGTGTGTGTGTGTGTGTGTGTGTGTGTGTGTGTGTGTGTGTGCGTGTGTGTGTGTGTGTGTGTGTGTGTTTCAAACAGGTGTGTGTGTGTTTCAAACAGGTGTGTGTGTGTGTGTGTGTTGTGTGTTTCAAACAGGTGTGTTTGTGTGTGTGTGTGTTTCAAACAGGTGTGTGTGTGTGTGTGTGTGTTTGGTGTGTGTGTGTGTGTGTGTGTGTGTGTGTGTGTGTGTGTGTGTGTGTGTGTGTGTGTGTGTGTGTTTTCAAACAGGTGTGTGTGTGTGAAACAGATGTGTGTGTGTTTCAAACAGTGTGTTTGCATGTGTGTGTGTTTCAAACAGGTGTGTGTGTGCCTGTGTGTTCCAAGGTGTGTGTGTGTGTGTGTGTGTCATGTGTATGTCATGTGTGTGTGTGTGTTTCAAAACAGGTGTGTGTGTGTGTTGTGTGTGTGTGTGTGTGTGTATGTGTGTGGTGTGTGTGTGTGTGTGTGTCAATGTCATGTCCTATGTCATGCCCTGTTCCTGTAGGTCACAGGTAAACAAACAGGTGTGTGTCCTACGTCATGTCCTATCCCTGTGTGGTCACAGTATATATGCACCTCAATGTCATGTCCTGTGTCATGTGTGTGTCCCTGTAGGTCACAGTATATATGTGTTTCAATGTATGTCCTATGTCATGCCCTATCCCTAGGTCATGCAGTTGGGTGACAGATGTGGCAATCATGTCCTATTTCATGTCCTATCCCTGTAGGTCACAGTAAACACACACCTCAATGTCATGTCCTATCCCTCCCTAGGTCACAGTAAATATACACCTCAATGTCATGTCCTATGTCATGTCCTATCCCTGTAGGTCACAGTAAACACACACCTCAATGTCATGTCCTATTTCATGTCCTATCCCTGTAGGTCACAGTATATATATACCTCAATGTCATGTCCTATGTCATGTCCTATCCCTGTAGGTCACAGTAAACACACACCTCAATGTCATGTCCTATTTCATGCCCTATCCCTGTAGGTCACAGTATATATATACCTCAATGTCATGTCCTATTTCATGTCCCTATCCCTGTAGGTCACAGTAAACACACACTCAATGTCATGTCCCCTATCCCTGTAGGTCACAGTAAACACACACCTCAATGTCATGTCCTATGTCATGTCCTATCCCTGTAGGTCACAGTAAACACACACCTCAATGTCATGTCCTATTTCATGTCCTATCCCTGTAGGTCACAGTATATATACACCTCAATGTCATGTCCTATGTCATGTCCTATCCCTGTAGGTCACAGTAAACACACACCTCAATGTCATGTCCTATTTCATGCCCTATCCCTGTAGGTCACAGTAAATATACACCTCAATGTCATGCCCTATCCCTGTAGGTCACAGTAAATATACACCTCAATGTCATGTCCTATGTCATGTCCTATCCCTGTAGGTCACAGTAAACACACACCTCAATGTCATGTCCTATTTCATGTCCTATCCCTGTAGGTCACAGTATATATACACCTCAATGTCATGTCCTATTTCATGTCCTATCCCTGTAGGTCACAGTAAACACACACCTCAATGTCATGTCCCATTTCATGTCCTATCCCTGTAGGTCACAGTAAACACACACCTCAATGTCATGTCCTATTTCATGTCCTATCCCTGTAGGTCACAGTACACACACACCTCAACGTCATGTCCTATCCCTCTAGGTCACAGTATATATACACCTCAATGTCATGTCCTATGTCATGTCCTATCCCTGTAGGTCACAGTAAACACACACCTCAATGTCATGTCCTATTTCATGTCCTATCCCTGTAGGTCACAGTATATATACACCTCAATGTCATGTCCTATGTCATGTCCTATCCATGTAGGTCACAGTATATATATACCTCAATATCATGCCCTATCCCTGTAGGTCACAGTAAATATATACCTCAATGTCATGTCCTATGTCATGTCCTATCCCTGTAGGTCACAGTAAACACACACCTCAATGTCATGTCCTACATCATGTCCTATCCCTGTAGGTCACAGTAAACACACACGTCAATGACATGTCCTATGTCATGTCCTATCCCTGTAGGTCACAGTAAACACACACCTCAATGTCATGTCCTACGTCATGTCCTATCCCTGTAGGTCACAGTATATATACACCTCAATGTCATGTCCTATGTCATGCCCTATCCCTGTAGGTCACAGTAAACACACCCTCAATGTCATGTCCTATTTCATGTCCTATCCCTGTAGGTCACAGTATATATATACCTCAATGTCATGTCCTATTTCATGTCCTATCCCTGTAGGTCACAGTACACACACACCTCAATGTCATGTCCTATCCCTCTAGGTCACAGTATATATACACCTCAATGTCATGTCCTATGTCATGCCCTATCCCTGTAGGTCACAGTATATATATACCTCAATGTCATGTCCTATTTTATGCCCTATCCCTGTAGGTCACAGTATATATATACCTCAATGTCATGTCCTACGTCATGTCATATCCCTGTAGGTCACAGTAAACACACACCTCAATGTCATGTCCTATTTCATGTCCTATCCTGTAGGTCACAGTATATATACACCTCAATGTCATGTCCTATGTCATGTCCTATCCATGTAGGTCACAGTATATATATACCTCAATATCATGCCCTATCCTCAGGTCACAGTAAATATATACAATGTCATGTCCTATGTCATGTCCTATCCCTGTAGGTCACAGTAAACACACACCTCAATGTCATTCCCTATCCCTGTAGGTCACAGTAAACACACACCTCAATGTCATGTCCTACATCATGTCCTATCCCTGTAGGTCACAGTAAACACACACGTCAATGACATGTCCTATGTCATGTCCTATCCCTGTAGGTCACAGTAAACACACACCTCAATGTCATGTCCTACGTCATGTCCTATCCCTGTAGGTCACAGTATATATACACCTCAATGTCATGTCCTATGTCATGCCCTATCCCTGTAGGTCACAGTAAACACACCTCAATGTCATGTCCTATTTCATGTCCTATCCCTGTAGGTCACAGTATATATATACCTCAATGTCATGTCCTATTTCATGTCCTATCCCTGTAGGTCACAGTACACACACACCTCAATGTCATGTCCTATCCCTCTAGGTCACAGTATATATACACCTCAATGTCATGTCCTATGTCATGCCCTATCCCTGTAGGTCACAATATATATATACCTCAATGTCATGTCCTATTTTATGCCCTATCCCTGTAGGTCACAGTATATATATACCTCAATGTCATGTCCTACGTCATGTCATATCCCTGTAGGTCACAGTAAACACACACCTCAATGTCATGTCCTATTTCATGTCCTATCCCTGTAGGTCACAGTATATATATACCTCAATGTCATGCCCTATCCCTGTAGGTCACAGTAAACACACACCTCAATGTCAGGTCCTATGTCATGTCATATCCCTGTAGGTCACAGTAAACACACACCTCAATGCCATGTCCTATTTCATGTCCTATCCCTGTAGGTCACAGTATATATACCTCAATGTCATGTCCTATGTTATGTCCTATCCCTCCTGTAGGTCACAGTAAACACACACCTCAATGTCATGCCCTATCCCTGTAGGTCACAGTAAACACACACCTCAATGTCATGTCCTACGTCATGTCCTATCCCTGTAGGTCACAGTAAACACACACCTCAATGTCATGTCCTATCCCTGTAGGTCACAGTAAACACACACCTCAATGTCATGTCCTATCCCTTTAGGTCACAGTAAACACACACCTCAATGTCATGTCCTATGTCATGTCCTATGTCATGTCCTATCCCTGTAGGTCACAGAATATGTCCCTTTTGTTACCATAGCATTTTGCATTATCATAAATATTGCTCTGTGTCTTTTGAAGGACACCACTGTCAGGTTGTGGAATATAGAACACTCTGAAGAGATACCTGCCGTTATTGAGACCAGGAAGGCTCAGGGAATGGGCTATCATATCCTCCAGGTTGGTAATTGTACCACACACTGCTACCTTGTATGTAGAGTGAGACCTGATCCTAGATCACCACTCCTACTCTGAGACCTGATCCTAGACCTGATCCTAGATCACCACTCCTACCCTGAGGCCTGATCCTAGATCACCACTCCTACCCTGAGACCTGATCCTAGATCACCACTCCTACCCTGAGACCTGATCCTAGACAACCACTCCTACCCTGAGACATGATCCTGGACCTGATCCTAGATCACCACTCCTACCCTGAGACCTGATCCTAGACCTGATCCTAGACCACCACTCCTACTCTGAGATGCTTTGTGAATAAAACAGATTATTTTGGTGACACTGTTTTGGTGAACCTAATCCAGTCTTGTCTTTCAGTGTGAGGAGTGTGGAAAGGCTTTCTCCATTTCTCGACTGGAGAACTCCGACTTGGTCACCAAGTGTGTGTTCTGCCGATTGAAGACAGAAACCAGATCCCGTCTTCAACCTCCTCCTCTGTTGTCTAGTGTTCTGCCGATTGAAGACAGAAACCAGATCCCATCTTCAACCACCTCCTCTGTTGTCTAGTGTTCTGCCGATTGAAGACAGAAACCAGATCCCATCTTCAACCACCTCCTCTGTTGTCTAGTAATTGTGGGACACAATCATGAAGTGGAACGACATTTATTGGATATTTCAAACTTTTTTAACAAATCAAAAACTGAAAAATTGGGCGTGCAAAATTATTCAGCCCCTTAAGTTAATGATTGTGTCCCACTTGTTGATTCTTCACAAAAAATACAGTTTTATATCTTTATGTTTGAAGCCTGAAATGTGGCAAAAGGTCGCAAAGTTCAAGGGGGCCGAATACTTTCCCAAGGCACTGTATACATATGAGATGAGTATGTAAACCAAGTGGCGTAGTTAAAGTGGCTAGTGATACATGTATTGCATAAGGATGCAGTCGATGATATAGAGTACAGTATATACGTATGCATATGAGATGAATAATGTAGGGTAAGTAACATTATATAAGGTAGCATTGTTTAAAGTGGCTAGTGATATATTTACATCATTTCCCATCAATTCCCATTATTAAAGTGGCTGGAGTTGAGTCAGTGTCAGTGTCAGTGTGTTGGCAGCAGCCACTCAATGTTAGTGGTGGCTGTTTAACAGTCTGATGGCCCTGAGATAGAAGCTGTTTTTCAGTCTCTCGGTCCCAGCTTTGATGCACCTGTACTGACCTCGCCTTCTGGATGACAGCGGGGTGAACAGGCAGTGGCTCGGGTGGTTGTTGTCCTTGATGATCTTTATGGCCTTCCTGTGACATCGGGTGGTGTAGGTGTCCTGGAGGGCAGGTAGTTTGCCCCCGGTGATGCGTTGTGCAGACCTCACTACCCTCTGGAGAGCCTTACGGTTGTGGGCGGAGCAGTTGCCGTACCAGGCGGTGATACAGCCCGCCAGGATGCTCTCGATTGTGCATCTGTAGAAGTTTGTGAGTGCTTTTGGTGACAAGCCGAATTTCTTCAGCCTCCTGAGGTTGAAGAGGCGCTGCTGCACCTTCTTCACGATGCTGTCTGTGTGAGTGGACCAATTCAGTTTGTCTGTGATGTGTATGCCGAGGAACTTAAAACTTACTACCCTCTCCACTACTGTTCCATCGATGTGGATAGGGGGTTTTCCTCTGCTGTTTCCTGAAGTCCACAATCATCTCCTTAGTTTTGTTGACGTTGAGTGTGAGGTTATTTTCCTGACACCACACTCCGAGGGCCCTCACCTCCTCCCTGTAGGCCGTCTCGCCGTTGTTGGTAATCAAGCCTACCACTGTTGTGTCGTCCGCAAACTTGATGATTGAGTTGGAGGCGTGCATGGCCACGCAGTCGTGGGTGAACAGGGAGTACAGGAGAGGGCTCAGAACGCACCCTTGTGGGGCCCCAGTGTTGAGGATCAGCGGGGTGGAGATGTTGTTGCCTACCCTCACCACCTGGGAGCGGCCCGACAGGAAGTCCAGTACCCAGTTGCACAGGGCGGGGTCGAGACCCAGGGTCTCGAGCTTGATGACGAGCTTGGAGGGAACTATGGTGTTAAATGCTGAGCTGTAGTCGATGAACAGCATTCTCACATAGGTATTCCTCTTGTCCAGATGGGTTAGGGCAGTGTGCAGTGTGGTTGAGATTGCATCGTATGTGGACCTATTTGGGCGGTAAGCAAATTGGAGTGGGTCTAGGGTGTCAGGTAGGGTGGAGGTGATATGGTCCTTGACTAGTTTCTCAAAGCACTTCATGATGACGGATGTGAGTGCTACGGGCGGTAGTCGTTTAGCTCAGTTACCTTAGCTTTCTTGGGAACAGGAACAATGGTGGCCCTCTTGAAGCATGGGGGAACAGCAGACTGGGATAGGGATTGATTGAATATGTCCGTAAACACACCAGCCAGCTGGTCTGCGCATGCTCTGAGGGCGCGGCTGGGGATGCCGTCTGGGCCTGCAGCCTTGCGAGGGTTAACACGTTTAAATGTTTTCCTCACGTCGGCTGCAGTGAAGGAGAGTCCGCATGTTTTGGTTGCGGGCCGTGTCAGTGGCACTGTATTGTCCTCAAAGCGGGCAAAAAAGTTATTTAGTCTGCCTGGGAGCAAGACGTCCTGGGCCGTGACGGGGCTGGTTTACTTTTTGTAATCCGTGATTGACTGTAGACCCTGCCACATACCTCTTGTGTCTGAGCCGTTGAATTGAGATTCTACTTTGTCTCTATACTGACGCTTAGCTTGTTTGATTGCCTTGCGGAGGGAATAGTTACACTGTATTCGGTCATCTCAGTGCTAGAGGCGTCACTACAGACCCTAGTTCGATTCCAGGCTGTATCACAGCGGTCTCTATTGCACTGCGGGTCTATTGCACTTCATCTCAGTGCTTTAGGCATCACTACAGACCCTGGTTCGATTCCAGGTTGTATCACAGCGGTCTATTGCACAGCGGTCTATTGCACTGCATCTCAGTGCTTTAGGCATCACTACAGACCCTGGTTCGATTCCAGGTTGTATCACAACCGGCCGTGATTGGGCGGTGCACAATTGGCCCAGCGTCATCCGGGTTAGGGTTTTGCCGGAGTAGGCCGTCATTGTAAATAACAATTTGTTCTTAACGGACTTGCCTCGTTTGCATAAAGGTTTGCATAGGTTACATAAAGGTTTGCATAGGTTACATAAAGGTTTGCATAGGTTACATAAAGGTTTGCATAGGTTACATAAAGGTTTGCATAGGTTACATAAAGGTTTGCATAGGTTACATAAAGGTTTGCATAGGTTACATAAAGGTTTGCATAGGTTACATAAAGGGTTGCATTAAAAATATAGTTCTATTGGTGAACGTACAATCACTGGAGAATAAACTGGATGAGCTCTGCTGGAAACTATCCTATCAACGGGACCTGAAGAACTGGGATATCCTGTTTCACGGAGGCTGAACTATGACATGAATAATATACATCTGGCTGGTTTTTCTGTGCGAAGACCGTAGGGCAGCTTTGGGTAAGGTTAAAGGGGAAGGTGTCTCTTATGTTAACAACAGCTGGTGCTCCATCTCTAGTGTTAAGGAAGTCTCCAGGTTTTTCTCGCCAGAGTTAGAATATCTCATGCATGATAAGCTGCAGACCATACTGTTTATTAAAAACAAAAAAAAATTTAAGATTTGAAGCCGAAGTAAACATCGGTTGAAGCCGAAAAAGAAAGGAAATTCACATGAGTTTTACCAAAATGCCTACTCCACCCATGCTCTACCAAGGTTTTACAGCACCACAATGCCAACTCCACCCATGCTCTACCAAGGTTTTCAGCACCACAATAGGCCTCACTCCACCCATGCTCTTTTTACCAAAATGCCTACTCCACCCATGCTCTACCAAGGTTTTACAGCACCACAATGCCAACTCCACCCATGCTCTACCAAAGGTTTTACAGCACCAAAATGCCTACTTTTACAGCACCCATGCTCTACCAAGGTTTTACAGCACCACCTAACCCATGCCTACTTTTACAGCCCATGCTCTACCATGCTCTAGGTTTTACAGCACCACAATGCCAACTCCACCCATGCTCTACCAAGGTTTTACAGCACCACAATGCCTACTCCACCCATGCTCTACCAAGGTTTTACAGCACCACAATGCCTACTCCACCCATGCTCTACCAAGGTTTTACAGCACCAAAATGCCTACTCCACCCATGCTCTACCAAGATTTTACAGCACCACAATGCCAACTCCACCCATGCTCTACCAAGGTTTTACAGCACCAAAATGCCTACTCCACCCATGCTCTACCAAGGTTTTACAGCACCACAATGCCTACTCCACCCATGCTCTACCAAGGTTTTATGTCAGTAGGTACTCAACATAACAGGAGGTGTGTTTTATGTCCGTATAACAGGAGGTGTGTTTTTATGTCCGTAGATACTCAACATAACAGGTGGTGGTGTGTTTTTTATGTCAGTAGGTACTCAACATAACAGGTGGTGGTGTGTTTTATGTCAGTAGGTACTCAACATAACAGGTGTGTTTTATGTCCGTAGGTACTCAACATAACAGGTGTGTTTTATTTCCGTAGGTACTCAACATAACAGGTGTGTTTTATGTCCGTAGGTACTCAACATAACAGGTGTGTTTTATGTCCGGTAGGTACTCAACATAACAGGTGTGTTTTATGTCCGTAGGTACTCAACATAACAGGTGTGTTTTATGTCCGTAGGTACTCAACATAACAGGTGTGTTTTATGTCTGTAGGTACTCAACATAACAGGTGTGTTTTATGTCCGTAGGTACTCAACATAACAGGAGGTGTGTTTTATGTCCGTAGGTACTCAACATAACAGGAGGTGGTGTGTTTTATGTCTGTAGGTACTCAACATAACAGGAGGTGGTGTGTTTTATGTCTGTAGGTACTCAACATAACAGGTGGTGGTGTGTTTTTATGTCCGTAGGTACTCAACATAACAGGTGTGTTTTTTATGTCCGTAGGTACTCAACATAACAGGTGGTGGTGTGTTTTATGTCAGTAGGTACTCAACATAACAGGTGTGTTTTATGTCCGTAGGTACTCAACATAACAGGTGGTGGTGTGTTTTATGTCAGTAGGTACTCAACATAACAGGTGGTGGTGTTTTATGTCTGTAGGTACTCAACATAACTTGTGTTTATGTCCGTAGGTACATAACAGGTGGTGGTGTGTTTATGTCAGTAGGTACTCAACATAACAGGTGGTGGTGTGTTTATGTATTCAACATAACAGGTGTGTTTTAGGTACTCAACATAACAGGTGGTGGTGTGTTTTATGTCAGTAGGTACTCAACATAACAGGTGGTGGTGTGTTTATGTCCGTAGGTACTCAACATAACAGGTGGTGGTGTGTTTATGTCTGTAGGTACTCAACATAACACTTGTGTTTATGTCCGTAGGTACTCAACATAACAGGTGGTGGTGTGTTTTATGTCTGTAGGTACTCAACATAACAGGGGGTGGTGTGTTTTATGTCTGTAGGTATTCAACATAACAGGTGTGTTTTATGTCCGTAGGTACTCAACATAACAGGTGTGTTTTATGTCAGTTTATGTCAGTCAGTTTTATGTCAGTAGGTACTCAACATAACAGGTGGTGGTGTGTTTATGTCCGTAGGTACTCAACATAACAGGTGGTGGTGTGTTTATGTCTGTAGGTACTTAACATAACAGGTGTGTTTATGTCCGTAGGTACTCAACATAACAGTTGTGTTTTATGTCTGTAGGTAGTCAACATAACAGGTGTGTTTTATGGGTACTCAACATAACAGTTGTGTTTATGTCCGTAGGTACTCAACATAACAGGTGGTGGTGTTTTATGTCCGTAGGTACTCAACATAACAGGTGGTGGTGTGTTTTATGTCTGTAGGTACTCAACATAACAGGTGGTGGTGTGTTTTATGTCCGTAGGTACTCAACATAACAGGGGGTGGTGTGTTTTACTGTGGGGCAAAAAAGTATTTAGTCAGCCATCAATTGTGCAAGTTCTCCCACTTAAAAAGATGAGAGAGGCCTGTAATTTTCATCATAGTTAATATAGGGACTTGCCCAGCAGATCCACTGGTAGAGCCCTGCTGTTAATATAATATAGGGGCTGGCCCAGCAGATCACTGGTAGAACCCTAGGCAATAACTTAACCTTGGTAACGTTCGCAGATTGCATTATATTTGAGATTTTTAGTGGTAATTAAATATAATTTATTTAGAATTTATCATAATTAATTTCCTATAAATGGTTTAACCAGCTCCGTGTATTCTGGAGTCAAAGTGAAAGAAGAAGAGCCGCGCTGCGGCAGCACGACACCCCAGATCAGTGTGGATTTATTCGTTTTATTTTATTATATTTCTTCCTCTGCATTGTTGGGAAAGGCCGTAAGCATTTCACTGTTACTCACCTGTTTGTTTACGAAGCATGACACAAGTACATGTTGATTTGACACACAGGTTGAGTCTGGGGCGACGACTTTATGACCGAACACCATTGTCCGAGCTTGTAAATGTTTGAAATGTAAACTATGGGATCAATAATCGCTTAATTTATGTTCTGCAATGAAGCTCACTTGAGTAACACCGTATGAAATGTAAATTACGAAGTTTGAGATATACATGATGGAAATATAAAGCCTTTTTTCACGTGAACATTCACTGGCGCCGTGGCTTAGTTGGTTAAAGCGCCTGTCTAGTAAACAGGAGATCCTGATTTCGAATCTCAGCGGAGCCTTTTGTGAACATTACTGACTCTTTTTAAAAGGCCAGGCACCACTTGCTTAAATTACATTTTTGCATCTACCTATTTTGGGATTTGTTGGTATTTTGGTCAATTGATATTAGTATTTTCTAAAGGTAAACATAAAAATGTTAATTTTCTTTATTTTCCCAAATGGAAATACACTAATAGCTCACTACATACAATTAATTACACATAATGTAAAAGCCCATTTCATAGAGAATGTTTCAAACTGAACTATCTATAGTAACTTACTTTGAATAGATGGTGATTGGGCCTAAATAGGCGTTTGGTAGTCTAAATTCAGTGTACTTTTCTTCAACATTCATTTCCCGATAGTCAGACTCCCTTATATCTTCCCACAAGCCAACACAGACTCCCCCTTATTGTTTCTCATCTCCAGAACCATCTGCATTCACCACATGTTGTGTGATTATACTTAGATATATTCTCCAGACTTTCCCAGAGGGAATTGTTGATAGGTTGTTCATTTTTAAATTCTAAATAACATTTTCGTTGGAAAAATGCGCCAAAATGCATTTAACGTTACATGACTAGTATTTTACTGACATAAATATATATATTTTTAAGCATTTATCCGCTATCTGCTCTGGACAAGTCCGGTCCTGGAGTGTCTTAAAATGAAACTAACATGTTTAGCCTGACTTCATCCAGTTTCCAGACACATTTATTTGCGCGATATGCAAATATTGCATATTTAACGTATCGCCTCATTTAAATATTTTAATAAAATATTTTAGAAAAGTTGTAATACGAAAAAGTATTATGTTAGTGTCAATATTCAACTGGTAAAACCTGACTGTGATATGAAGCGAGAAAAAAAAGACCTTTGGAGAACACGGTCCCTATTTCCCGTTTCACATTTGACCAACAGTAAAGACATTTACCCTTTTATTTCCTTCACGACTCGGCGGCGCTGTGGCTTAGTTGGTTAAAGCGCCTGTCTAGTAAACAGGAGATCCTGAGTTCGAATCTCAGCAGTGCCTTTTTGTTTCTGTTAAATTTAAGGACCCACCACCTCTTCTCGAGGAGCTCCAAGCTTTGACAACGGTGATGACGAGGATATACGTCCCTGCCTTCCGGCAATCCAACCATAATGATATGTTGTAGAAGATTACATGGGGCCAGCATTTTAGTAACTAATTCAAACGAATTTAAGTTAAACATGGCGAATACCAAAAATGAGTATTAAATTCAAATCAAAGTTTATTTGTCACATGCACCCGAATACAACAGGTGTAGTAGACCTTACAGTAAAATGCCGAATACAACAGGTGTCGTAGACCTTACAGTGAAATACTAACTTACAAGCCCTTAACCAGCAATGTAGAAATATACGTTTTAAGTAAAAAATATAAAATAAAAGTTAAATAATTCAACAGCAATAGTAAAATAAAAAGTGAGGCTATATACAGGGGCACACCCCCTGAGCACGCACCCCTGAGCACGCACCCCTGAGGGGCCTGCCGTGTTGAGGATCAGCGTGCAGATGTGTTGTTACCTACCCTCACCACCAGGGGGACGGCCCGTCAGGAAGTCCAGGATCCAGTTGCAGAGGGAGGTGTTTAGTCCCAGGGTCATTAGCTTAGTGATGAGCGTCGGTGTCCACATCACTAACAAAAAGTTAATGTGTCCAGATCCTCAAAAAGTTCTACAGCTGCACCATCAAGAGCATCCTGACCGATTACATCACCGCCTGGTATGGCAAATGCTCGGCATCCGACCGTAAGGCGCTACAGAGGGTAGTGGGAGCGGCCCAGTACATCACTGGGGACAAGCTTCCTGCCATTCAGGACCTATATAATAGGATGTGTCACAGGAAGGCCCAAAACATTGTCAAAGACTCCAGCTACCCAAGACATAGATTGTTTTCTCTGCTGCCGCATGGCAAACGGTACCGGAGCGCAAGTCTAGGTCCAAAGGCTCCTTTAACAGCTTCTACCCCCAAGCCATAAGACTGATGAACAATTAATCAAATGTCTACCCGGACTATTTGCATTTATTTCCCCCACTGCTGCTATTCACTGTTTATTATCTATGTGTAACAGTATAACTTTAGACCGTTCCCTCGCCCGACGTGGGCGCGAACCAGGGACGCTCTTTACACGTCAACAGTCCCCCTCGAAGCATCGTTACCGATTGAAACGCAATTTAGCGCGCACCACCGCTAACTAGCTAACCGTTTCACATCCGTTACATAATGCTTAGTCTCTACCCCTTGCCTACATGTACATATTACCTCAATTACCTCGACTAAACCTGTACCACCTCGGTACCTGTACCCCCTGTGTATATTCTCCTGATTCTTATTTTATTGTGTTTATTTAGTAAATATTTTCTTAACTGTCATTTTTTTTAAAACAACCTCATTGTTAGTTAAGGGCTTGTCAGTAAGCATTACACTGTAAGGTCAACACCTGTTTTATTTGGCGCATGTGACAAATAAAAATGTATTTGATTTTTTATTTTCATAGAATCACTGGTGCGAATGCAATACCACCATCCGGCCTTTCGGGGTCAGGATTTGACGACAACATTATAACGACGTATTCAATGAAGACCTCCCTGCACGGGATAGGGGAAAAAACATTATTCAATTCGAAGAAGGATCTGCTCGGCATACCAAACTGCAGCGACCGCAAAAACTAGGATTTGGGTTGAATTTAAATATGACAGACAACGCGTAACTGCACGGTAAATGATCACTGCACCATTGTCCACTTTCATGCACAGGATAGTGCCTAAAGGGAGATGAAAATACTCGGCTGTGGACGGAGAATAAATAACAGCTATAAACACCGAACAGTCCAACCCGAAATAAAGGACGGGACAGTGTCGTAACTGCACTGCCGACGTGCCTTTCTCTTCTGTCTCCCAAACGCAGAGACTTTTCCCTTCCTTTAGGATTTAAATCAACGCGGAAACCAAACGAGCCATTGAAGCAGAGACCGAAGATGTACGATCACATCTCTTTTCACTGTATCACATTGTCTAGTGGGCTGCCTCTGAGTAGCGTATGAAGCTTCTTCTTTTGCGCTACAAACACAATTTACCCACGTCTAGTTTATATATATTTTTCTACAGAGGGACTTGAGTTCATGACATCTGCAAAGGTCACGGAAAATATTCGGAGGCTATTGCTACAGATGTTACGGAAATTACCCCCAAGATGACAAAAGAACGAGCTGGGCTGCTGGAATGATGGATCGGATTGGAGCGCCGGGTCTTCTCCTGGTCATATGGATATTAATACGGTTCGCTTCGGTCTGTGTCGGTCAGTACTCTTATTTAGACATATTGCTTTGTTGTTGTTGTTCAATTGGAATGTTTTCTGATACTCTACTGGTTTCCCGTTGGATAATATGATGTATTGATCTAAAACTTTGTCATATTTCACAAAACCACATCATTTTAAATCACGTGTTGTGCTGCTGCATTTGGTCACAGACTCCGTCCTTCATTTCCTTCATCTATTAACACAGACTATTAAAGCTCATCTGAGTTAGGTGATGGTTCGGCTACTTCTATAGGCAGAACCAGAACCAGAACCAGACAGTGTGGGTGTTAATAGTATTGGAATGTTGTGTGCTTCCCTAGAGATGGATCATCTTTGCCATGGTGTCTGTCGTTGTGGGTCATCTGGGTCATCTGCAACATGTACCATGACAGGATTTCATTGATTTCTACTGAGAAATGATAGTCGTAGTTTGTTGATGGTGTTATGTACAAACACGCATACACACACACACACACACACACAGACACACACACAGACACACACACACACACACACACACACACACACACACACACACACACACACACACACACAGACACACACACACACACACACACACACACACACACACACACACACACACACACACACACACACAGAGACACAAACACACACGCGCACATACACACACACACACACAAAAACTCAGCATCGATACAGCGGACCCTCTGGCTATCTGCATTACATCATCGTGCCCAGCGTCAATCCCTTAATGTTTTGCTCTAGTGCAGATGAAAATAGGGCCAGCCCACAGACACAGAGCAGAGGATAGTCTGGTTACGAGCCAGCCCACTGACACAGAGGAGAGGATAGTCTGGCTACGAGCCAGCCCACAGACACAGAGGAGAGGATAGTCTGGCTGAGCCAGCCCACAGACACAGAGGGAGAGGATAGTCTGGCTACGAGCCAGCCCACAGACACAGAGGAGAGGATCATCTGGCTACGAGCCAGCCCACAGACACAGAGCAGAGGATAGTCTGGCTATGAGCCAGCCCACAGACACAGAGCAGAGGATCATCTGGCTACGAGCCAGCCCACAGAGCAGAGGATAGTCTGGCTACAAGCCAGCCCACAGACACAGAGCAGAGGATAGTCTGGCTACAAGCCAGCCCACAGACACAGAGCAGAGGATAGTCTGGCTACAAGCCAGCCCACTGACACAGAGGAGAGGATAGTCTGGCTACGAGCCAGCCCACAGACACAGAGCAGAGGATCATCTGGCTACGAGCCAGCCCACAGAGAAGAGGATAGTCTGGCTACGAGCCAGCCCACAGACACAGAGCAGAGGATCATCTGGCTACGAGGATAGTCTGGCTACGAGCCAGCCCACAGACACAGAGCAGAGGATAGTCTGGCTACGAGCCAGCCCACAGACACAGAGCAGAGGATAGTCTGGCTACGAGCCAGCCCACAGACACAGAGCAGAGGATAGTCTGGCTACAAGCCAGCCCACAGACACAGAGCAGAGGATAGTCTGGCTACGAGCCAGCCCACAGACACAGAGCAGAGGATAGTCTGGCTACGAGCCAGCCCACAGAGCAGAGGATCATCTGGCTACGAGCCAGCCCACAGAGCAGAGGATAGTCTGGCTACAAGCCAGCCCACAGACATAGAGCAGAGGATAGTCTGGCTACGAGCCAGCCCACAGACACAGAGGAGAGGATAGTCTGGCTACGAGCCACCCCACAGACACAGAGCAGATGATCATTTGGCTACGAGCCAGCCCACAGACACAGAGGAGAGGATAGTCTGGCTACAAGCCAGCCCACAGAGTTGGCATTTTGCCGATAGAGCCTCAGTAATGTTAGTATAAGTCAAATGATTACCAGGAAAAACAACAAAGATATTTGAATACGTCTACAGGTGACGTCACTGTATAGAAACTTAATATCAGAGGAAACACAAGCAGAACCCAAAGACAATATCACATTGAAAGATGAATCCTCTGTATATGTTTATTATAGTGTAATGATTAGCCACTCAGCTACTATGGTCGATCTCTGTCTGAGCAGATATCCTCCTTCCTCTGCTACCTCAGGAGGCTGCTGCCACGCCCCATCCCTTCCCCTCCTCCCCTTCCTCCCCCTCCTCCCTCCTCCTTCCCCTCCTCCCTCCTCCTTCTCCCCCCTCCTCCCTCCTCCTTCTCCTCCCCCTCCTCCCCCTCCTCCCTCCTCCCTCCTCCCTCCCCCTCCTCCTCCCCCTCCCTCCTCCTCCCCTCCTCCCCTCCCCCTCTCCTCACCTCCCCTCCTCCCCTCCTTCTCCTCTCCACTCCCATGGGGCCCCTGGTTCCAGAGGTGGAGGTGTGAACTGAAGGGATCATTATGGAGCTACAGAGTGGTGTGGTGTGTGTGTGTGTGTGTGTGTGTGTGTGTGTGTGTGTGTGTGTGTGTGTGTGTGTGTGTGTGTGTGTGTGTGTGTGTGTGTGTGTGTGTGTGTGTGTGTGTGTGTGTGTGGGAGAGAGTGGGAGTGTAGACCTGTAGTTTGTTCCCTCTCTTTACCTGTCACACTAAAGAGGCCTCCTAACCCCCCTTTCCCTCCTCCTCCTTTCCTACAGGAGCCGATATAGAGAGGCTTGTTCCTACCTTATTAGGAGGCCTCCTCTTACTTCCACAAACACTGCTTTATCTGCACATTATAGACTGTAACTGAAGCAGAGACAGGATGCTGACAACTGTTGTGATCCAAGTTAGAACCTGGTGTTTTCATTAGAAGCCCTAGCATCTCTGCTTTATAGGTGAGCTGATCATCAGAGTAAAAATCACCTTATA